>NC_043709.1:105334948-105363422 GCF_006229205.1 Suricata suricatta
GGGGGGAAGACAGGTGGTGGTGATGGTGGAGGGCACTTGAGGGGAAGAGCACTGGGTGTTGTATGGAAAACAATTTGACAATAAAATATTATGGAAAAAAAAAAAAAGAAAGAAAGATACCTTTCTGCTTTACAGGCCAGCTACCAACTTTTTGGGCCAGTGGGAAGTTCTTTTTGATTGTCAATTATCACCTGCACTCTGAGGGCCTCAGGAGATCTCTCTGTGTCTTACCACAGCCCATGCAGCACACTCAGAGAAGACCCATGGGGCCCAGGGGACTTTGTCTCAGCACTCTGCCCTCCCCTAGCTGTAGGAAGCTGCCAGCCAGTGCCTTGTACTGAGTGGAACATTCAGAGAGCTTTCTCTCAGTCCTCCCTACCCGCTCCCTGGCTTTGGATTACCACTTCTCTCAATTCAGTGGAAGCCCGTGGCATAGAGTTGATAGGTGGGTGCAGAAGTGATCTGTGGATAAGATTCCTTGGGATTCTAAACTGTCGAAAAACTCACACGGGGCATGAGGATTATGGGACTCGACTAAGGAAATACAGAGCCTTAAAGAATATAATAGGGAAGAAATGTTGAAAACCAATGAGATAAAAACAGAGAGGGAGGCAAACCATAAGAGACACTTAAATACAGAGAACAAACTGAAGGTTGATGGGGGAGAGTTGGGGGATGGGTTAAATGGGTGACGGTATTAAGGAGGGCACTTTTCAGGATGAACACTGGGTGTCATATATAAGAGATGACTCACTGGGTTCTACTCCTGAAGCCAAGATTACACTGTATGTTAACTAACTTGAAAATAAATTTAAAATAAACTAAAGAAGGAAAAAAAAGAAAATCAATGAGGTAAGTCCCCATCGAAGGAAGACAGAAAAAGAACATAAAAATAAACCCAAACAAGAAATAAGAAAATAAAAAAATAATAAAATGTATAATCAGAAGATCATAAAAAGGAATGAAACAAATCAAAGCTGAGTCTTTATAAAGTCTATATATTTAATAAATTTGGGGGAAACATAATAGATGAAAAAAGAAAGGGCTCAATAACCCAGAATGGCAATGAGACACACCTCAGATGTTACAGAAATGAAGTAGATAAAAGAATATTATAAAACAAAACAAAATACTTCACACACACACACACACACACACACACACACACAAAACAAAAAACAGGAAAACCTGAAGGGGATGAATTCTTTTTTTTTTTTTTTTTTTTTTGAGAGAGAGAGAGAGAGAGCGAGCGTGTGAGCAAGGGAGAGAGGTGTAGGATGAGAAAATTTTAAACAGACTCCACACTCAGTGCAGAACCTGATGTGGGACTCATTCCCAGGATCACAAGATCCTGAGCCAAAATCAAGAGTCAGACCCTCAACTGACTGAACCACCCAGGTGCTCCAAGGAGTCAAATTCTTTAAAAACAAAAACAGAAACAAAACCAAACAAAACCTTAAACTAAAACTTAAAAAAAAGCTTTAATAATTATTAAATAAATAATAAACAAAATTAAAGAAATGTTATCAGTAGTCAAATAGCTATAAAAACCAAAACTTCAGGCCTATGTGGCCTCACTGGCAAGGTTTACCAAGCATTAAAGGAAAGAATAGCACTATTCTTGCGTAAAATCTTTCAGATAATAGGAATAAGAAAGGGGAAGACTTATTTTGGGGGCTAACATAACTAGCAGAGGCCCCAGTATAGAGAGGATGGGATAAAGGCTCCAATATAGAACAAGGGTATATGAAATAAATAAGATTAAGTATTCAGGGCAAAAGCGCCCCCCAATTTAGTACTCTAACAGGAAGCTGCTTTCACAGGAAGGAAGGACAAAATTAGGTAGACAGGTAAATAGGGCTATAGACTGCTGCAGGGCAAAGTTGCCCAGAGCATAGATAATTAACAAAAGAAAGGTGCCTTGTTGATCCTGAGGTTCCTTGCTCAGTCATTCATGTCCCCTGGACCAGGTTAGGTAAACAGAGGTGGTGCCTCCAGGTCTGTTGTAAACAAGTTCCACCTGTCTGCCTGAGGCCAAGGTTTTGTTTCGCAGTATCCTAAACCCCTGACCCTGAATATCTTCAAGACCCCCTTTCCCTCATGTCCCCAGGTTAATGTTCACAGTTTGTCCCTTTGTGCGCGTCCATCACTACGTTTGTAAGCCTTCTGATCCTAATAAAAACAGAGCAAGGACCCTTCACTGGGACTCTTGCCTTCTCCCAGACATTAGCCATTTCTCACCTTTTAATCCTGCATCCCACTTTCTTGCTAAACAAGAAAGAACTGTACACCCAGAGTCTATGACATACCCATTGACATGAAAAGGTGCTCAATCTCATTAGTGATCAAGGAAATATAAATTAAAATTAGAAAATACGACTTCAGCTTTGCCAAACTGATGACTTTCCGATTTCACCATTTATTAGCTTGACTCTTTCAAATATGGAGATGTAAGATTTAATAGATGGTGGCAGAGATGGGAGGAAAAAGAGACCACGTTATGGAGCCAAGAATGCCTTTATTGGGATCTGCGATTCCTGGGCGAGGTCCCATGGCCGGGGGAGAGGGGAGTTGGGGAGGTCGCGCCTGATAGGCGATGGGTGGGGGGTTTTATGGGTGAGGGGTTCCGGGTTTGATCTTGGGAGGGCAGATTATCAAATAAGGGCCTTTCAGGGGCGTGGCGGGATGGAATAGGTTGCCTCGTCTGTCAGGGTGATGGGACGCTGGAGCTTCATGATTGGCTGCTTCCAAATGGGGCAGGACATCCCAGGTCTGCAGGTGAAGGGCAGGGGTCCTCTGTGCACGTGTTCTCCTCCAGCCCCCAGAGAAATGGCCACTCGGTCGCCACCTTAAGGTGACTCTAACAGGAGACATGTAGTATGTGGAGCTCCACTTGTTAGAAATGTTACCTGGGATTACGTGATGAAGACTTTTTTGATAAATCATCTTATATTTACAGAAAAGTTGCAAGAACGGTACCCCCCAAAACTTTGTTTTTCCCTTGAACCATTTGGTTGCAACATGTAAGTTGCTACATGATTGAAAAAAGTTTACAGTCTCAGAATACCAAGAGTAGGCAAAGATGTGGAACTACAAGAATGCACATGTAGATTAAATGACTGTCTAAATTGGTAGAACTACATTGGCAAATGGTTTGCCACTATAGGATGATGTTCACCATACATGACTCAAAGATTTCACCAGGAGTTATACTTGGGATATATGTGTAAGAATGTTCATGGCAGTATTGTTGATAATATTATCCCAAACTGGAAATAGCCCAAAGAGTCATCATTGGCAGAAAGGATAAATAAATTGTGGTATTTTTATAAGTAGAATCTTATACAGCAATGGAATTGGCTGAATTACAGCTTCATGCAATATAGATGCAGATGATAAACAAATTAAGAAAATAAGCAGAATAAAACAGCATTCCACTTAAATTTTTAAAAAGGCAACACTAAACATATTATTTATGGATGCATGAATATATGGTAAAAGTATAAAGGAGAACAGGAAATGATTAGCATAAAAGTCTAGTAGGAAGTGATTAGCATAACAGTTGGGATAAACAGTGCTCCAGGGGGCAGCAGGGTTTTGGCCGAGGAAGGACTTGGGCTCCTTGGGCTGCTGTTGTGCTAGGAAATTTCTATTTTGTGACCTACATGATGGCCGTGTGGCCATATGTTTTTTTAACTACTTGTTAAACTATACATGTACTTTTACATGGGGGTAATATTTCACAGTAAAGTGTGTGTGTGTGAGTGTGTGTGTGAGAGAGAGAGGGAGAGGGAGAGGGAGGGAGATATTGATTGATTCTTGGTTGATTTATGTGGTCTCAATAAACTTATTGTTCACTGAAGCAGGCATTTGCCAACAACAATATTATTTTTGGTATCTTAAAGAAATGGATTGAGGATGAGACAATCACCTTTCAGTTACAAGAAGAGAAGTCATCATTGTATAGTTCAAAGATAGGAAGGATTGAAATGTTACAGAGCTGGTGAGCTAAAGCAAATTGTTTCATCCAGTGATATTTTTGCCCCTCTTGATCTATGCTGAAGTTTTGTAAGTTTCATAGTGACTCTTAGAATAGCCATCTCTCTGTTTTCTAGAAGTAAATGATATCAGAACAGAGTAGTTTTGTTTTGTCTAACTGAAGCCTCCCGCGTTTGGAGAAAGTGAATGCATCACAGCTACTCGTTTGGAGTTTTGCTATGTCTTTGAAGTTATGAATTTTCAAATAGAGTAGCAAAAAACAGTAACAGTATAACTGAATTGTGTTTGTAGAGGTTAAAAGATATGTTTCTTTCTTTTTTTTTTATTTAGAGAGAGAGAGAGAGAGTGAGAGAGCAAGCAGGTTAGGAGAACAGAGGGAGAGAGAGAATCTTAATCAAGATCCCTGCTCCATGTGGAGCCCAATGAGGGGCTTGATCCCAAGACCCTGGGATCATGACCTGAGCTGAAATCCAGAGTCAGACGCTCAACCAACTGAGTCACCCCTTAAAGATATATATTCTTTTTTTTTTTTTAAGTTTATTTATTTTTGAGAGAGAGAGAGAGCGTGCCACCAGGGGAGGGGCAGAGAAAGAGGGAGAGAGGAAGAATCCCAAGCAGGCTTCATGTCATAAATGCAGAGCCTGCCATGGGGCTTATACCCATGAACCGTGAGATCATGACCTGAGCTGAAGTTGAGTCAGAAGCTTAACCAACTGAGCCACCCAGATGCTCCCAAAAGGTACACATTCTTAGTTCAGGACCCACATACTGCTGCAGAAACTCTGCATCCTTGGTTTTGTCCTTCGTAGTTATAAAGACAAGCCATAATTTTATAGCTATATATAAACAAATTTCTAACTTTAAATAGTACTAAGAGTTATGTGTGAAACCTTCAGCTTCCTGAAAACAAACAAAAATGAAACTAGAATTACTTCTGTATACACACACACAACTCTCACTGAAATTACTTCCTATAACTGGAATAAGTGGGACTCCATATTCTCGGAAAGAAAAAAAGATCTCTGTGTTCTGTATGCAAATAATTACATCGAGCATTCAAGTAACAGGAAGTTAAGGGAACTAAAAGATCCTTTCAAGGGAGAATGAATAGTTAAGAGAATTGATGCAGGGCATTAGTATAAGCATTTAGGACATGACATCGCTTATTTGGAACAAGCTGTTTTAAAATAATCATCCTGAAGAAAAACACGTTAAATGGCAGTAATATGGTTTAAATTAGAGTGTAGGAGTAAAATTAGGCAAGAACAAAAATTGTTTATTGTTTTATTTAAAGACTCATTTTGAAAAATCCTCCCAGAATGATTGTGGTATGGAAATGACTTTTTAGGATACAAATGATTTCCCCAAACACTTTTGATGGGCTGCTCCTATATGGGATGGGGAGTACCAGGGAGCTCAGTGCAGCTGAAAGATTTCTGCCCCTTTTCCGTAGTCGGCAGGCCCTGCTGTGCCAGGTTGTATCCCCAGTTCTCCTTTGCACTCCTGCAACTAAGCTCAGAGAACCAAATCAAGGTCACTGGGAGAAAAGGACCATAAGGTAGGGCTTCTGTTTTTGTGTACTACGGTATACAGAATGCTGGACTAAGAACTGGAAGATCCTGGGTTCCAGGCACTCACTAGTTGAGAGTAAGGCACTCAAACTTTATCCATCGGGGATTTTTTGGTTAGGGATAAAATTACTTACCTCACCTACATTATTGGGTTGTTAAAAAGATCAAATAATGTGTTGTGAAAAATACAAGTGGATTATAGAATCATTATTACAGTGATCTAGAAAAATTCTGTGCTGCTTGCTCCTCCGTCCCGACTCCGACCTTGCTGTTGGAGCTCCAGACCCCATCATGGGGCCAGGGATAGTGTGGCAGGGGAGGTGAGGAAACTGAACAGAGCAGTAGTGACAGCTCAGTTGCTCAAGGTTTTTTAGCGTCATTTTTTAAATTTATATTTAAAAAAAATTTTTAATGTTTATTTTGAGAGAGAGAGAGAGCAAGCATGTGTGGGGTGGGGCAGAGAGAGAGGGAGACACAAAATCCGAAGCAGCCTTCAGGCTCTGTGCTGACAGGCCCAACGTGGGGCTCAAACTCCTGAACCTCGAGATCATGACCTGAGCCCAAGAGGGATGTTCAACCGACTGAGCCACCCAGATGCCCTGGGGATATCAGCTGCATTCTTTGTGAGAGTCATTGGCAGGAAGAACACTCCTGAATACTATAACACAATATCAGAAAGGTGTCTGAATCACTGCTTTTTCTAACTCTGAGTTCTTTCAATCTGATCTCTAAAATTAAGATTTAGGATTGGTACAGAAGAGGATTCTTACTCTGAGGCAATCACCTCCTCCAGCGGAAAGAGCTCCATCCACGTGGTTGAATCATGAAATGAGTTGAATATGGTGAAATTTGGCTTGCTAAATATTGCTTGTGACAGGCAGGACTGTATGGGTTTCAAAATGGTAACACTTTACAAAATATAATATATATGGGGTACCTGGATGGCTCAGTCGGTTAAGCCTCTGATTCTTGATTTTGTCTCAGGTAGTGGTTTCACAGTTTGTGAATTCAAGGCTTGCACACAGAGCCTACTTGGGGTTCTCTCTCTCCCTCTCTGCCCCTCCCCCACTCACACATGTACTTTCTGTCTCTCTCAAAAAACAAACAAACAAACAAAAAAGCCAAAAAACAAAATATAATACATCTTTTAATGGGGTATGGGGAAGAATGTGTAATGACAGTGTTTTCTAGACTTTTCTGGGGCAAATCATAAGCTTTGCATTAACATTACAAATAAGTGTTTTATATGCCTGGACATATAATTATAGGGGTCACGTTAGAAGGGAATTTTCTCATTCTTTATGAGTATTCACAGGCTAAGGAGGGAATACTCTAAGGTTAAAGAATGTCGATATGTGCGTAGGCATTAGCAAAGCTGAAACCAAGACAAACCAGAATAACTTGCCTTGCCATCAAAATGGGGTTTCTCAACAATGGTGCTATTCACATTTTGAGCTGGATAGTTCTTTGTGGTAGGAAGCTGTCTTGTGATTGTAGGATATTTAGCTGGATCCTTGGGGTCTATTCACTAGTTGTTGATAGCGCTCCTCAGACATTGCCAAATGACCTGTGAGGGGCAAAATCACCCCAGTTGGAAAATCTTTACACTAAAACCTTTGATTTAATTTACTGCACAAAAATATTGTTTTTGCTTTTGGAAATTTGCTCTGATGAAGGAACAAATATTTCAAATAATCAACAAATTTTAGTTCTCACTCATCTTATTATTAATTTTTATGGTTTTACAATTTACAAAAATTTCTTAAATTTTTTTTAAATGTTTCTCTTTTTTTTGAGACAGAGAGACAGAGCATGAGTTGGGGAGGAGCAGGAAGAGAGGGAGACACAGAATCTGAAGCAGGCTCCAGGCTCTGAGCCATCAGTATAGAGCCTGACGCAGGGCTTGAACTCATGAGCTGTGGGATTATGACCTGAGCTGAAGTCGGATGTTTAACCAACTGAGCCACGCAGGTGTCCCTCAGAGTATTTCTACATAAGAGTTATTTCCTCCATTTTATAGATGATCAAGATTATAGAGATGGTAAGTAGCCAATCTTACGACTTCAAGTTTTACTACTCTATATCCCACATCACAGCTGCTACGGAGGCACTGATCTTTTACATTCAAAGGTGAAATGGGCAATCTGTGTGTCAGAATTATCTCATAAAGGGCTCAAGTCATTGTTTTACAGGAATGTTATGTTTTTCTGTTGCGTTTGAAGGCCCCAAATCTATTATGTATCACTATTAAAAAAAAAATTCAGTTCCATGTTTTGTATTGGGCCTGAAATAACCAAATCACACCCTCTCTGGGCCTGTTAACTTACGTTACCTATCCACCTGGCTGGTTTGGATTATTACAGGGAGAATGGCTAGCAGGGGAGGGAGGGTAACACATTACTGGGGATTTGGAGCAATGAAGATTATTTCCTTGCAGCTGATGAACAATTTGAATTACCTACCTCTTTTAAAATTTTAAATGTTTATTTTGGGGGGGGGAGCATGAGCAGGGGAGGGGCAGAGAAAGAGGGAGACGCAGACTCTGAAGCAGGCTCCAGGTTCTGAGCCATCAGTATAGATTCCCACGCAGGGCTTGAACTCATCAGCTGTGAGATCATAACTTGAGCCGAAGTTGGTCACCCAACCAAGAGAGCCACCTAGGCACACCTAGATACCACTTTTCTTAAAAGTCCTTCAGTCACTGCATTTCCAGAATGCACCCCGTTCTGGCTACCTTTACCCCTGGTTCCAATATTCCATCCCACAGATTAATCAGTCTTTTCCCTCGTGTGTTCCCACCTACTCCCAGACTTTCTAATACCTTCATCTTTATCTCTCCCCTAAATCAAATTCTTTTCACTTACAGGGCAGAGTCATTAGCTCTCCACCCCCTCCTCAGGTTGGGGTCCACCTCTGTACTTTGGAAGATGCATTCATCACTTTGCCAAACCAAAGGCCATCTCTTCAGATGCTCACCCCTGTGCAGTGCTCTGGAACTGGCAGGCTTTGCAATTTCTGCCTTTCCCGAGCCTTCACCCCACCCCCATTTTCCTCCTCCCAAACTCTATAAGTGGAAGAGTTCAATATAACACTTATTTTCCTATTGATAAGAATTGTCTAGCCAGTCCCCTACATATCTTAAAAAGAAGGAGTAGTCAGTTTTTGATTTTAAAAATGCCTTTTATTTCTATTCAAGAATCAAATACATATTGAAAAGCATACAGTTTCTAAGTGCGTATCTCTATTAATTTTTATAAACTGAACACACCTGTGTAACCAGTGTCTAGAACAAGATGTAGAACATTACAAGCTTTCTAGAAGCCTCTTTGTTCCCTCTACCAACCAGTGTAGTCTGTTCTAACAACAAAGGCTCTGTACATGCCGGCATATGCTCTCTACCCAAGAGCACAGCACTGAGTAACTGAGTTTTATTACTGTGTTGGTCTACAATCAGAAATTCACCACATGAGGCACAATTGCTTATATTGTTTGTACACAAGTCACTGAAATAAGTAATGATTGTTTTAACACTGTGGTTTAGGGGCCCAAGAAGGGGGAGAAACCTTCTGCTTCCTGTTTCTGGGATTTCCCAGAAGGGTTCTCTCTTAGTTACCCAAGAAGCCCCCATTTTGGGGGGTTCTACAAGTATCACCCTCTCTGATAAGTGATTACCACTCTTCCAGCAGACTTCACACTCCTGCATGTGGAATTATTGCCCCCAGAATCACCAAGAGCACCACTTTATACTGTAATGTGTCAGCACTTAGGAGAATCTGTAAAGGTAGAATTCTCTGTCTCCAGTGGATCTCATCCCTGGTAGCACATTATAACTATCTGAAGTATTGCCAAAAAACCTCCCCCACAAAACCCCAAGCAAGCAGAAAATAACCCTACCAATCAACCAAAACTATAAAACCTCCCAACCAAAAAAAAAAAAAAAAAGAAAAGAAAAAGAAAAGGAGATTACATTAGAATCTCTTGAGGGGTAGGGTCCAGCACTGATGCTTTTAAGGTTCTAGGTGTTTCTGAAGGGCTGAAAAGCACTGCATCTTCTCAGCCTCTCCTTGCAGCTCCCCTCCATTGTAACTTTAGGCATATCAGTAACTCTAATTACATTCTCAAGGTCACTGAGAATTTACCCCAGACTTGATTTCCTAACTACCTTTCAAACATAGGCTAGGGAAATTTTCTTTCTTTCTTTCTTTCTTTTTTTTTTTTTTTTTTCCAGCCAAGGGACTACCCTTAAGTTATTGGAAACTGGCAACACACCTCTGTTATCTCCCAGTTTCCTTCCATTAAGCACAGGGTGGGAATGGCCAGATCCCCTGGGATCCCTGTTGATGAAGATCTGACCACCAAGAACCCCTTGCCAGGGGAAGAGGAGACTGACTACTCCAGCATGGAAGCAAACTTTTTTCTGGTCGCTTTCAGTTCAGGACACAAGGTCTACTTTCACAGAGCCATGCAAACAAGTGGCTCCTATGTCTCCGAAGGCAGTTTTACTGTCAACAGTCACCAGTGACTCACCAGCTACCTTTTGATGGCTCATGAGCTGCACTGATGATGTGAGAGGGGCAGTGAGTTGAGAAGACAATCTGGGAGTATCCCAGAAGTTCAGATCAGAAGAGGTCTAGAGAGAGAGGGGTAGGTGTTGACCTAGCTGTGGATGTTTCTTTTTCTTTTCATTTTCTTTTCTTCAAAGTTTTAAAAAAATATTTTATTCACTTTTGAGAGAGAGAAAGAGAGAGAGAGAGAGAGAGAGAGAGAGAGAGAGAGAGAGAGAGAGAGAAAGTGCACAGAAGGGCAGGGAAGACAGAGAGGGAGAAGGAGAATCCCAAGCAGATTCTGCACTGTCAGTGTGGAGCCTGACATGGGTCTTGAACTCATGAACTGTGAGATCATGACCTGAGCTAAAATCAAAAGTCAGATGCTTAACGACTGAGCAGCCCAGATGCTAGGATTAACCCTTAAGGTAGGTATAACTCATGTCATTTTACAAATGAAGAAATCAGGGCTTAGAAACATGAATGGTTTGCCTCTGGCCACATATACAGTAAGTGACTGAATGAAGCTTTGGAACCAGGTCTGTCTGACTAGGCCCTTCAGTCTTTCATAGGCAACATTGATCTTCCACATTTCCCCTTGTAAGGCAAAGCTGCTAAACCCTCTTAGTGCCTGGTGCTCTTATGCCAAACCTGAATTCAGAGTTTCCCCAGTTACAGCCCAGTTCAGGCCCATTCTCTTCCATCAAAGTCCCACATGAAGAGAGCTGTGTACTTTTCTCCACCTAAAGCTCTTTTTTTTTTTTTTTAAGAGATAGCTACCAAAGCAGCAACAGTTCATGTTCTATGCAAAATGTCATTAATTTATCTTTGGTTTTTCCTAGAAAATACCATTAGCATATGAGAGCCTTCCAAAAACAATGCCTTAGCCAAGATGGATGCTGATAGTTGGGATATTAGATACCTTGAAGAGAGAGATATAAATGGGGTACTTTTAGAGGTTCCTTGAATAGGTCAGTTAGGACTCTTTGGTTGGACAAGTAAGGGAAATGTAAACTCAACCTGGCCTAAGGGGAAAAAAAGGCATACTAGCCAAATATTGGAAACATCAGAGAGAGAGAGAGAGAGAGAGAGAGAGAGAGAGAGAGAGAGAGAAAGAGAGAGACAATGGTGAGAATACATAGTTGTATGGAATTTAGAATTCAGCACTTTCAATGAACTACAGCTACATCTTCCAACAAAGTTAAATCTCTAAAACAACACCGAATGAAAATATCAGGTTGCATCAAGTACCTGTGTAATTTGCTAAAATTACAAAGTTTAAAAGTCTGTAAAACAGGTTTAAGAATATATGACTAGGAAGTAAAAATATAATGTCATGCATGGGCATGGTAAACACTGAATTTATGATAGTAATTACCTCTGAGGTTGGAGTTAGAATCAGGCAGGGGTACACAGGTTGTTGCAAATCTGCAATATATAATACTTTACGTGGAAAATACCTAATTTAGAATGCTAAACATATTTGCTAAAACTGGATGTTCATCATATTGTTCTCTACTCTGATCTGTGTATTTAAAATAAATCATATTTTTCTTTAAAAAGGGAATCTGCTGGTTCATATAAGAGGAAGATCTGTGAGCATCTGGCTGTGGGTCTGGCTCAATCTTGAGGATCAAGTGGTGGCGTTAGGAGCTCTCTGTCCCGATATTGTGACTCTCCTTTCTTCTCTCTGGGTTCTATTCAGGTTCTTATGCATGATAGACGGCTCCCAGTAGCTTTAGGCCCATGCCCTAACCTTTCAGCATCTCTTGTAAAATGGACTTCTCTCTCCTGACAGTTTCAGTAAGAGTCCTAGAATTTCATCCTGTTGAATCATGTGCCCACCCATGAATTAAATCATTTTGATTAGGGGAGTGAGCTGGGTAGCCAGGCCTCAGTTATGGGCCAATGCCTAGAACTGGTGAGAGAAGAGATCAACTTCTCTCAAATGACATTGAAGGAGGAGTTTCCCAAGGAAATTAGAAGAATGTCTAATAGAGCAGAAGGGGAAGTAGGTCTGGGGTGAAAAGAAACATATACCACAATAAACCCTTCCACAAAAAATGATTATCTTGGTACGATGCCTGCTGTGCCCACCTGTCTCTAAGTGAAAGTGACTTACAGGAAAATACATCTCAGTCTCACTGAGGAATATATTTGTATATGTAAACTCATAAATAAAATGCCAGAAAGTATAATTGAACAGTATAGAAAGGAATAATTTGCCAAAATCAATCAAGATTTATCTTAGCATATAATAATATAACAAAATTCATCAGTATAACACATTGCATGAATAAGTCATGAGGAATAATGAACAACAGGTGAAACTATAGATATTCTCGTTAAAATTAGGAACAAGAAAAAATGGGACCCATCATTATTATTTAATTTTTTATGAAATACTAGTCAATACATTAAGGGAGAAGGCAGATATAAAAAGTATCATAAGTAGAAAGTGGGAGAAATGTTCCACACATAAAAGACCAAAACTAACAAAAGTAGACCGATTCAATCCAGTTTATCAACAAAAAGAGCCTGATCTAAAGGATGAAGTCATAAGCTTGCTTTGGAATGGGAACAGTAGAAGTATTAGATACAGAGCCAGGTCGTTCTGGGAATTATCTCAGAACTAGTGAAAAAGGAAGAACAAGATCCAGCCCCCAGGAAATGAGGTTGGCGGGAATGAAGCTGGAAACAGGCTGCCGCCAGCTGGCTTGGCACCCATAGGGCACTGAACTGTGGCACCTAGAGTAGGGAAGCCCTGAGTCCTCTGTGTAGAAGAGAGTCATGTAGGCACCCAGACTTGCCATGTTGTATATCTGTCAACACCTCTTTTCTTTGAGAACTACAGGTGCACTTAGCATAAGCACACTTAGGTGAGAGCAGCAGGGCAAGAGATTTTGAGGTAGTGCTAGGCAGGCTCACCACTGGTGGGCAAAGGCAAGCAGCCTATTCCTAAATGGATACTCCTTTAACAGACGATATAACTGGGATGAGAATAAATACTAAGGGACAAGCCCAGACAATGCTCTCCATGTGTATCAAGGACTGGAAATGGCATATCATAAACTAAATTATTATGTTGTAAATACACTAATAAAAGACATTATAAAGTTTGAGATTTTGGCCTGGTAGATTATCCTTTTGTTACTCAACAGGTCTAGCCCTCTGAGTAGACTAGAGGGCCAGAAATTCCAAAATTCAAAAGGCACTGGATCAAAGAGTCTGTTTTCAGGTGAGAGGTAGTAAGTATACTGGACCTCTTCTCTCCCACTGAATGAAGCTATAAAATCTGGAGGGAAAAAATGTGTGGAGCAGCTATTTAAGGAATCTGAAAAGTAAATAGCATATGGCTTGGCCAAGAAGACTAGAATTTGAAATAACACTAAACCAGCAATTTTTACCATTCTTTTTCTTTCTAATATCTCCTGGTCTTAGCTCAAAGCACTGGACTTGAGCAATGGGCACAGAAAGAGAGTTCTAGGAGAGGCCCTCTGGTGAGCTAGAGGAGTGGAAAATACAACTCTAAGCTCAGAGAGAGTGTGAAAATCCAGCCTCCCATCTTCTTTTCAGGGGGCAAGGAAAAGAGGGGGAAACATGACATACACTGGATACATTAAAAGGATAATAACTCTGCTCGGGTAAATTCAACAGCTTAGGTGAAACTGACTCATTTAATGCCTCAAAAGACAAAAACTACCTGAACTGACTCAAGATGAAATAGATAACCTGAGGGGTACCTGGGTGGCTCAGTTGGTTAAACATCGAACTCTTGATCTCAGCTCAGGTTTTGATCTCAGTGTTGTGAGCTCAAGCTCTGTGTTGGGCTGGCTCCTTGCTGGGTGTGGAGCCTACTTAAAAAATAAATAATCTGAATATATAACTATTTATATATATAAAAATATATAACTATAAAATAATTAAAAGAATTCTCAGTTAAAATTGTTTTGAAAATCTCCAACCTCAAATAGTTTTACTAGTAAATTCTACCAAATAAGTAAAGAAGTAACACTAATTCTACCCAATTTCTAAATAAATTAAACTAATAATAAAAACTTTCCAAAAATAAAGCACCAGGCCTAGATGGTTTCACTGGTGAATTCTACCAATTATTTAAGGAAGACTTAAAAAAAAATTTTTTTTAATGTTTATTCATTTTTGAGAGAGAAAGTGAAAAAGAGTGTGAGTGGGTGAGGGGCACAGAGAAAGGGAGACACAGAATCTGAAGCAGATTCCAGGCTCTAAGCCATCAGCATAGAGCCTGATGTGGGGCTCGAACCCAGGAACTGTGAGATCATGACCTGAGCTGAAGACAGACACTAACTGATTGAGCCACCCAAGTGTCCCAGGAAGACTTAAGTTTAAATTGAATTTAGGTCAATTCTCCACAATCTCTTCCAGGTAATAAAAGACAGACCATTGCCTAACTTATTTTATAAAGCCAGCAAACTCAAACTTGACAAAGACAGTACAAAGGAAACTATTGACTTCTAGGTATATGCATACCAGGTTTATCTTGGTTTTAGATTCTCATTGATTAATAACTCACAACTAATTTTATAATAAAAAACATACTTATGTCTAATGTTATATTTTATTTTGAGGTCCTTTGTCAGCTTAACTCTCCCTAGCTTTTGATAATTTAAGTTGTTGGCTATTGACACATCGGTCTTCTTACCCTTCACTCTAAATGTTAGCTATTCACTTAATACGTCTTCAAGAAAATCTACAGCCTACCCTGAATTGTTGTCTGTCCACTCCACTCCATGTTCAAATATCAGAATGTTCCCTTGGAATTTTGAACTGAAAATATCATCATCAATATGAAGTATCTAAGACATTTTAGTCAGTTGTGAAAATGAGCTTAATGCAAATATTTGAATAGCACAGAACTCATATCCATTTAATCAGTGCTCTCAAAAGTAAATTTCTCTTCCTTTCTGGCTTCTTGGTGGGTGAGAGACAAAACTGTAAATACCCAGATGAGTTAGGCTTCCTTTCCTACCACTGGGTACTGGTAATAAAACCTTTCCAGGTTCAGCTAAAGTATACATGCCCGCGGTGATGATATGGAGTAATGGAAGTACATCAGGAGACGTCATCCTGATTCAGTGTTCACCCCTGGCCTATGACTTAGGGCAAATCACTTCAACACTGTGACTTGAATCCTCTAACTATAAAATGGGAATGACATTAAGTGCCCACTTCAGTGAATTGGCTGCATTGGTCCAGGTCCCAGCAAGGAACAAGCTCTAACTCAAATACCTCAAGAAACCATCATCAAGAGACCATTGACAGTAGCAAGGTCATGTTGGGACAACTAAAAAGGGAGGAACCCAGAGATTAATTTAGTGGGAAGCCTTTTCCACTCTAGCCTTTAAGGGGAAGAGAATGTTACTAGAGCCCGGTAAGAGCTGGGACCATAGTAGGGGCCACATAGGGGGAATATGTAAGCTAGACCTGGGAAGTCAGATACTGTCTGTTGAGTATGAATTCTATTAGAAAAGCAGCATCATTTATAGCCTGCGAGTTCAAAGTTTTTACTGCACCCAATAGGACAGCACTCCAGCCTCACAGGATATTGTCATCATACTGGCATCTTAACTGAGCTGCTGTAGGCTCTTTCATAGTCTATCAGACCAGCTGCTTCTGGGTAGTGAGGTATGATAACACCAGTGAAGTCCAAGGGCATGCATGAGCTCACTGCCTCATTTCTGTTGCTGTAAAATTAATTCCTTGGTAGAAAATGCTACTGCGTGTGTTATAATGGGTCTGAGGTCAAATGGAGAATAGCTGCACAATGGTCTCTTCCCAGTCTCAGCTACCCTGTTCCGTGGGCCCTGAAGCAGCACTGTTTGTATCAAGCTACAAAGACTAATATGGTTACTCCAGCTCTTGACCCTGACCCTTTTCATCCGAGGGCAGAAATCCTCCCAAGGGTCCAAAAAGGCACCCCAGCTATTCCTCCAGGGACTTTACCTCTCACCCATCTCTCCCAAGTCCCCAGGGCTTTATCAAAACAACCACACAAAGAAATGAACTTGGCTACAGACAGAAGCTCCTATGCATATCAGTGGAAGCAAGGAGATACCTGGAAGATGGGGTTTATTTTAGAAACTCTGTTCAGCCAGGGGCAAACGGGGCTTGGGGAAGGAGGGAGTGGGAAGGAGTACTGTGTGACTCTTTTCACCAGTAGTACCTGAACTCCAGTCACAAAGGCCTGCTATGCTTGGACATTAGCAGCCCTGTACAAGCCATGAGTCACAAAGCTCATGTCGGTGCCTGTTGAGATGGTGCAAGTTCTGCATGCAGCATTTTCTATTCTCTTCACAGCGATGCTGAGAGCAATGGCAAAAAGATGTAGTTTATAGTTAGTCAATGGCCTAATGTGATCTTTTTCCTTGTCTGTTGTGCCTTCCTGGAGCCACTGCTATGGGCATGTTGTGGTCAGCACAGACTGAGAACGCTTTCCCCATCACACTTGCAAGTGCTTTCTTTTGTACAATCCTTCCGCCCTACTGGGCTTGCTCACAGGTCATCCCAAGCTTCAGACCTTAAGAATATTGCCTTAGATTGAGCTGATCATATGTTATGAATATGGCAGAAAGAATGAACACTAGTATATGGAACTATAAAGTAAAGGACAATAAGGTATGTCTGAAGCCTAAGAAGGAATGAGTTTTTTCCAGGGATTTAAGCATAATCGTGTGTATGTGGAGCGGAGCACCCAGGCCAAAGCATTGGTTAAGAATGTCTTTGACCTGATTGTCCTGTTTTGGTGTCTTGTTATCTGCCCTGAGTTTCAGAACCACAGCTCTGAAAGAGTTCGGAAAAGAGTTTGTGTCCATGGCCCACCTTTCATAAAATTCAGCATGGCTGAAATCTAATTCATTTCCCTCCCTCTCCCTGTCGGCAGTTTTCCTTCTTATCAGTGGTATTAAGGCTTAAAATATTAGAAAAATGCTTGATATTTTTCACTCTCTTTTCTTCTCCTTATCCTTCACCAACACCCCATGCAAGTATTCCTTATCTTTTGGATACATCCTTCCATTTCTAGGTCCCCTGCTACCACCATATTCCTGCCCTTTCCTGAATGCTTCCTATGCAAAGCCAAATTTATCCATCTAAAGGACTGTATATTACACATCATCCCAATGCCTTTGTTTATACTGAATTCGTTCTGCCTGAAGTGTTGCTACCTTTCTTGTACTGGTCTAAACTGTACCTTTTGTCAAGTTCTGCTTTCTTTGTGAAGCCCTTTCTGGTTGTCCTAACCTTCGATGACCAACCCACTCTTGTCTGGATTTCTGGAGCCTGTGTTGTCTGTATCACTCATTTAGCACACAACATACCACTTTGCTGTATCTGCACGAATGCTTACTTCCTTTCTAGCAGTACCTGCAATGGTTATGCATTAAGAGTCATTGAAGGTTCTTTTCCCCCCTAATATTCAAGGTAGAGATTCAAGAGACATCTCAACTTATATGTATTAAAAAAACCAAACAAACAAGCCGAATATATCATTCCAGTTTCCTGAGGTTGGCTTGGGGTTTTTATATTAATAATTTTTTTTTTGGAACAACTACTCTTGGTCTCTATGCTAGACATTATACTAGATGTTGGAGACAGAACAAAACAGGACAGCAGTCAGTTCTGCTTTCAGGAAGCACATTTTCTGACCGGGGAACACATAAACACAACTTAATACTGTGGAGTACACATCACAGTAGATGCATAAGGAGGATCAGAACACATAAGAACATGTAATGCTGACGTGGTAGGCCATGGAAGTCATCCCAGAGAAAGGGATCCCAAAAACTGGAACACAGAAGACGGGTAGAAGTTGCCCAAACAAAAGTGTGTGTGAGTGTATGCAGGGGTGGGGTGGAGGATGGGGAACAGAAGACCGCTCTAGGCAAAAGGAACACATGCGCAAGGTCTGGAGACAAGATAACACGGTTCACTGAAATATGAAGAGCTCAGTTTGGCTGGAACACAGTGCAAGGCATGGGAAAGCAAGAAATGAGGTTGGAGGGGTAATCAGGGCTTATGATAAGATAGGAAACACTTGTCAGGGCAGTGAGCAGCATAGGGGAGGCAGGATGACTAAATTAGATGTATTTCAGGCAGGCCACTTTGCCTGCAGGGTAGAGAATAGTCTGAGTTGGGAGGGGAGTGGAGACAGGAAGGCCAGTTGGGTTGCTGCTATGGCAGGTAATCCAGCATAAAGTTGATGATGACCTAGCCAGAGCAGTGGTGGTAGGGATGAAAAAACTGGATAAATGTCAAGGATGCTTAAGGTAGAACTGTGAGGACTGTTTGGGTGTGGGGAGTGAGAGAGAGGTAGGTAGGTGTTCGTGCCATTCCATAAGAAGAAAATCAGGAGAAAACGCTGGTAGGGACGAGAAGATAATGTGCTCAGTATCAGCCATGTTTAGCTGGGGATTCTCCGCTCGGGCGTACCCATGTGGAGATGGCATGGCAGCTGTGTATGTTGGCCTAAACTTCAAGGGAGAAATCTCAATCAGAGCCGTAACTTTCAGACTACTCCAAGTAAATGCAATAAGGAAGGCATGTAAGTCCAAGAAGACAGTGTGTGTGTAGAGTAAGTGTGAATAAGAAGTGTGTGTAAAGTAAGATGATAAAGCCAGACTAAAATCCTAAAACCCAAAGAACAAAAATGTTTATAAGATGAGCAAGAGGATCTCACAAAAAAACAAAAACAAAAACAAAAAAACTGAAAAGTGGTCTAGAGGTAGGAGGATCTCTAAGAAACTATGATGTTGCCTAAGTAGTTCAAAGATGTCTCATACAATATCAATAAATCCAGACATAATTTATGAGAAGGTTTTTGTTTTATCTTGGTGTGAATACTACAGTGAGGCAATTCTCAAACTTTTTGGTTGTACAAACTATTGTATACTCTTACAAATTATTGAGGACTGAAAAGAGCTGATTATGTGGCTATGCCTATTGATATTTACTAGAAATTAAAGTAGAAAGCTTTAAACATATGAATTCATTACAAATAATAAACCTATTTATTATTAGTTAATACGTTTATAAAAATAACTATTTTAAAACAAAAAGCTTTGTGAGGAGCGTGGCATTATTTTACATTTTGGCAAATCTCTTTAATATCCGGCTTACAAGAAAACTGCTGGCGGCGGGCGGGTGGGGGGGGCGCCTGGGTGGCTCAGTCTGTTAAACCTCCGACTTTGGCTCAGGTCATGATCTCACGTTCCTGGGTTTGAGCCCCACTTCTGGCTCTGTGTGTACAGCTTGGAGCCTGGAGCCTGCTTCTGATTCTGTGTCTCCCTCTCTCTCTGCCCCTCCCCCTCTCATGCTCTGTCTCTCTCTGTATCAAAACTAAATAGAACATTAAAAATTAAAAAAAGAAAGAAAGAAAACAGCTGGATTCTCATTATTGGTTCTGCCTTCAATCTGTTTTGCTGTCACACTTTACGAGTAGCCTCTGGGAAATTCCACCTTATTGTCATAAAAGACTAAGAGTGAGAAAAGTAGGTAACATCTTAAAAAATGATGAAAATAGTTTGATTTTGCAGGCTTCCTGAGAGAGAACCCTAGGGATCTGGGGCCTACACCTTTAGGATTAATAATGCTCCAGAGTAGGAGAGATGACCATACTGTGGGCCTCATAAATAAGCTCTTGGTACCATAGTCAAAAGTACGCTGAATAAAGTCGACTGAGGCTTCAAGGTTTATTTTATGAGAGGTTGAGGTGGCCTGGTTGCTACTACCTTCCAAAGTTAAGAATGGACTTTAGAATGTTCTTTCAATTAATTCATTCAACATGTATTTATTTAGCACATATTCTATGCTAGGAAAAGTTTTAGAGGCAGAAAATGTAACAATAAACAAAACAGACAAAAAGGCTTGCCTTCATGCTGGGGAAGATTATACAGTGAACAAAATAGTAAAATATATAGTATATAGGAGCATGGTAAGTACTATGCAGAAGAATAATGCAAAGAGGTATAGGGATTGTTGGAAGGATTTGCAAATTTCAATACAGGAAACAGAGAAGGACTCATCTCACTGAGCAAAAGCAAGATTTGAGCAAAGACTTGAAGGAGGTGAGAGAGCCATTTGGTTATCTGGTGGAAGATCTTTTCTAGGTATTTGAAAAATTAATTTTTAAAATTTATTCTAAATTTCATTAATACGTATTCTTTAGTTGGGTGTCTATTGTATCTGCCAGTAGCTGCAACTATAAGAAAATAAGATCTGAGAACTAATGTTCATTTAGTGTCTGCTTTGTACCAGGCACTCTGCTGGGTATTATATATGAAGTTTGGTACCTTCATTAAGATTTACAGTTTAGTGAAGAAGACAAACATGCACGTACAATTCCTGCAATAGTGGTGTAGCAGTTCTTAAGAGTAGCAGTAGTCGGTTTGAAGTTGCACCAGCAGAGGCTTTTTTTTTTTTATTTTTAAATGTTTTTTATTTATTTTTGAGAGACAGAGAGAGACAGCGTGAGCCGGGGAGGGTCAGAGAGAGGGAGACACAGAATCTGAAGATAGGTTCCAGGCTCTGAGCTAGCTGTCAGCACAGAGCCTGACAAAGGGCTCAAACCCACGAACCGTGAGATCACGACCTGAGCCGAAGCCGGACGCTTAACCGACTGAGCCACCCAGGCGCCCCCAGGAGACGCTTCTACACACCTGATCTTACCAGAAGTTTACACGTCCCACAGTGAACTAACGTGTGAAGGGTACTACTCTTTAACGTAGCGGAAAGTAAGCCAGGAAGTTAGTAACACCTGACGGCACCTTTTACCGAGCACTCGAGTTTACAAAGCATGTTCACTAAGTAATCCATTTAATATTCATAACCATTTTCAGAAGTTGGTATTATTCTTAGAAGTATTGCCTTTGACTCTGAGATGGGAAACAGGCTCAGAAGGCTAGATACTGTAAAGCAGTTATACAGTATGTTGCGGGGTCTTCGTAATGGAAACTCTGTGGTGCAACTTCGTATGTTTAAGTAGCAGTGGGACCGGAGCTGTGGGCAGAAAGGGCTGTACTTCTGCTGTATGAAGCTGGTGGTTATATACTTAGTGCTCAAAGAGGAGGAGACGTTCAGGGAGTATTAGATCATAAATGGTTTTCTTTGAAAAACTATTTTTACAGGAAAAACTATTTTCTCTGGTGATTATCATTCAGTTCCATATTAATAATCAGGAAGATAGGCAGTCATGAAACCCTTTAAGAATGTAGCAACCAGGGGCACCTGAGTGACTCAGTCGGCTGGGCGTCTGGCTTTGGCTCAGGTCATGATCTCACGGTTCGTGGGTTCGAGCCCCGCGTCGGGTTCTGTGCTGACAGCTAGCTCAGAGCCTGGAACCTGTCTTTGGATTCTGTGTCTCTCTCTCTCTCTCTCTCTCTCTCTCTCTCTCTCTCTCAAAAATAAATAAAAACATTAAAAAAAAAAGAATGTAGCAACCAGCACATACTTGAACCTTATCACAACCATGCGGTCTATAGGTCAGCCTTGTGGGCTGAAGGTGAACATTTTTCCGCTTCTATCCTACATCAAGTAGAGTTAGGATTTAAACTTAAGGTAATCTGCCTTCAAGCACAAAGCTTTTCCTACTGCAATGCAGCTGTTATGAGCAGCTGCTGAAATAAAAGAGCGTTAAGCTCAGTCCTTTCCCAAGTACACCACTACAGGAGGGTTAGGTTAGGCTGGAGAGGAGTAACCGCCTACAAAGGAGCGTGAAATCACACAAGGCTCTTCCCTTCTGCGCTTGCGCAGAGGAGGAATTAAATTCTCCGGAAAGAGGCCTGGGACTCCGAGTTTGCGCAGACGCAGAGCTTCCTCAAGGCGGAACTGGGGCGACCCGGGCTCCTGCAACCTAAACACCCGGGGAGAAAGGAAGGTGGCAGAGGCGCAGCGGTGCGCATGCGCGGGCACTTCTCTCCGGTGAAGGGTTGAGAGCCGGACCGGGCGGCCAGCTGGGCTGAGAGTGGAGTAGGGTCAGGATGGACGAGGACGTGCTGACCACCCTGAAGATCCTCATCATCGGCGAGAGTGGCGTGGGCAAGTCCAGGTGAGGGGAGTGTGCGGGCCGTGACGAGGGCGGCAGGGCTCTTTCTGCCTCCGTGGCCGCTGTCTGCTGGGCCGCGACGGGAACGGTAAAGGCGGCGGCCGGCGCGGGCCCGGCTGGGGCGGGCTCGGCTGGTTCTCCGGGCCTCTCGGCCGCGCGGTCCCTCACCCCCCGCCTCCCCCAGGGCCCGCCGATTCTCGGCCTGTGTCGGGCCCGACTAGTCCGGATCGCTTCTCCTCCTGTCGCACCGAATAAACAATTCCGAGGGCCGCCGCTCGGCCGGCCGGTTTGCTGCCGACGAGCCTAGGGCGTGGCGGGCGCGTTTGGGCCCGAGTGCGGCGGAGCGCGAAGCCGGGTCTCGGCCCCCGGCGCCCAGGCTCGCTGTCACTCACCCCGCGAGTTGTTGAGTTGTAACTTTAGCACTTCGGGTTTTGTCAGGCTTTCTCTGAATACGTAGGCTTCTGCACAGGAAGTTTCCCGACGCCTTAGGTCACATTCCTGGCCTATTTTGGTGCACCCCGTTGTCGCCTCTCTGTTTCTTTATGAGTCAGCTGTGAAAGAACGCCGTGGTCTTCTGACCCCTTGAGTAATTCTCCTTAGTCCAAGATGCTAGTTGAAGCTTCCCACCACCTTTGAGGATAGAGTGTTACTGTCACTTCGCGTTCTGCCACCTCATCTGGAGGTAAAAGAGCGAGGTAGTGTTTTGTGTTTTCTTTTTTGACTCTTGGGGGGAAAATACTAATTGACAGTAAGTTCGAGTTGAGTGTCAGGTTAAGCGTCAGTGGGTGTTGCAAGCGGGGTGTGTGTGTGTGTGTGTGTGTGTGTGTGTGTGTGAGAGAGAGAGAGAGAGAGAGAGAGAGAGAGAGAGAGATTGCATTCAAGCCTTAGAACAAAGTTTTCAGAGTAAAGTGTTCCTTGTCATCCGGTGATTATTATCACTGGCTTATATGCTAGGCTGTCTTGATTTTTAAATATTCAAATTCCAGGAGCTATAGATAATTCCATGTTTTAGCTATGCCTCCTGCTGACCTTATCGTTCAAATCACTTGGTAAAGTTTTCCTTTTTTTTTTTAGATACTTAAGGATTTGAAATTTTATTCTGTAATATGTTCTGCAATTTTATGTATTTTTCAGGTATGGCAGTGTATTTTCTAATTTTCCTCATTTAATATTCTCAGTGTATGTTGGAGTGGGGGGCTTGTACATAACAATGAATAAATTAATGAATCTATGGGCTAGCAAAATAGTATTGGGTGTGTGTGTGTGTATTTAAAGGTTTGAGTATTTTTTATGATCACCATCTATTATATTTGAAGGTTAAAAAGTTAGTTAATATGTTGAACATTGTCTTAAAAGGAGTTCTATAGCCTCTTGACCTTTCCTTTTTACTTGAGATGAGACTCTCATTTAGGTTAAGGCATATGAAATTGCTGATTTTGAACTCAAGAATGGTTAAATGTCTTTCCTGCAGTTCAATTCAAGTTTGGTTGGCTCTTTTTCTAAATGTATTGACTGGATGACTATTTAGGCCCTATTAAAATTTTCTGGAAGGTTAATTGGAGTGTTTACATAACTGAGGTTCTTTCTCTAGCATAAAAATCTGTTAAATGGATTTACTGGTTTCCTTAGTTTTCTCCCCTCAGACAAACTTGTTTGGATCTAATCTCCAAGCTTTCCTAAGTACCTAATGGTGAATTTTCACCTCCTTACTGCAAAATTTTAATGCCTTTAACTGCCTCTTTCAAGAAAGGATTGTGTTTAGGGAGAAAGTTGGCATCTGTCTATATAGCTCTCTAGATGCAGATATACTATATTATTGGTGTATGTGATAGATGGAAAACACCCTTGAACACTTTCTGGATGAGAATAAATGCCAAAATGGAAGCCTATGCTTTTTAAGGTGAGTTAGTACAAAAACAATGGTCATGGATATTATCTTAAAGGGTTGTTCTGACTAATACGTTTCTGTGATCTAGAATTAGTAGAAGTCCAGTATCACTTGTATTATTGCACGACAAAGTATATCTTTCTTTGAAAATTTAATTAATTTATTTTTATTTACATTCAAGTTAGTTAACATATAGTGTAATAATGATTTCAGGAATAAAATTTAGTGATTCATCACTTATAACACCCAGTGCTCATCCCAACATGCATCTCCCCAATGCCCCTTGCCCATTTAGCCCATCCCCCCTACCACCCAACATCCCTCCAGCAACCCTGTTTGTTCTATTTTAGAGCCTCTTATTGTTTGTCTCCTTCTCTGTTTTCATATTATTTTTGCTTCCCTTCCCTTATGTTCATCTGTTTTGTAACGACAAAGGACATCTTAACTAATTCAAATTAGTGGGTTATTTTTCCAGTTTATTTCAGACGGTTGGAGTGTAATGAGCATGTGTGATAGCAGCCAGGAGATCAGGATTATGAAACTGGTGTTTGTGATACTTGAACACTCTAGGCCTTCATTTCTTCATTTGAAAAATGAGGTTCTAATGGAAATCACTCAAACCTTCACTAATATTAAGTGTATGGGGTTCTTTGATTCTGTGGCTCAAAGTAGCACAGTGTTTCAGAGACTGGAAGGGATTATAGAGACTTTTATTATCTCAATTTCTGTCTCTCCTATACCCTGTGTATCCCCATCCTTTTTGGCCAATCTCATTTGTAAATTAGGAAAGGCAGAGTAGTTATGATCACACTGTTTACTATAAACTTGGTCTCCTCTCAGTGATATGGTGGTAGTTACTCCTTCCATTTATACCTCTGCATGGAGGGTATTTTGCTCCTTTAACTTTGAAAATATGAAAGCTTAAATATACATCCTGTAGAGCTTTGGTTCTTAATCATTTTCTGGTTGTGGATTCTTTAAAAAATCTAATAGAGAAATAGACTCTCTGCTTAGAAAAAAGTAAAACATAGAGCTTAGAATACATTTCCAACTAACAGTGTACCCCTGGCTAACTTCTGCTTATATTAAAATGTGTCACTTTGTACCATATCATTTCCCTGTCTTTCCTGACAACACACCATTAATGACCAGGGTTATTGTAAGGATCAGCAATTATGTAAGGAGAACCGCTGGCTCAGGTGTGTGGCATATTGTTGATGTTCAATAAATACTAGCAAACACCATTGTTATTATTTGTATTGTTCTGGTATTATGATTACTACTACTGCTACTCTACAAGGTTCTTATGTTTTTGTAATACCCAAAGGCCATTATGTGTTGCAACATACTCTGGACCCCAAAAAAAAAAAAAAAAAAGTTCTAGCAGCAATAATTACAACCTATAGAAATATACATAATTTTTTTTTTGCAGTTCAAGCATCTGATAGCTATTTCCTTGATTTTATTAATGCATGCAGGTGAATAGAACTGTGTAGTCCTATTGTAGGAGACAGTGTGAGGGAAGATTGATTAGTTTTATACATCTAGGGCTTTTATTTTTGAAGAGCCTTTAATAACTGGCACTTCACCTTACATTAAATAACTAATTCTGGGAGATCTAAAATCTTAGAGTACTTTTAATGGTGTCTTTTTCTTTTATTTCATCTCTTTTCTTCTAGTTTCTTTACAGTTTCCTGGATTTAGTCCTTCTTATCTCTTACCATAACCATGGTAGTTGTCTTCTGTTGATTTTCTTGCCTTTTTTATTCCTGTCATTAACTTTTCTCTACCATTTTCAAAATGTAGAACATTTTTTGCCATTTTTTTAAAAAGCTCTCTGTTGCCTACTTGATTTCATACACCCTACTTAGCATTTGCCAGAGTGTACTTACTCTGGCTCTCGTCTGATCTATCTACCGTCACTTTGTTAATCTTTTCTTCCCATGTAGGTAGTAGGTTCTACAGCTTGTTAAAAAATAATAGATTTTCTCACCTTTCTGTGTTTACTTGAGTTCAGAGTGGATTACACGTCAGACTTAAACAAAACATTAATTGGTTGTATTCCAAGAGACTTATTTCCCCCCCTTTTGTCCATGTCACAGTATAATGTGTTGCTGATACTATTTTCTCAGAAGGGCATACCAGTACAGTTCAAAACCAAAACACAACCCAAATCTTTTCACACTTGGGAATTATGTGGGGAAGCATGGGGAGTATAGTAAGTAAACTACTTTGCTCTTGGGATTCTTTTATTGCCTTTTTAATCATTTAATTCCTCTGTATATACCTGCGCTGAGACAGTATTTGTGGAAGCAGACCTACAACAGCTATTCTTGTCTGTGTCTAATTTGTGACAAAATATAATACTTGTAAATATTCACCAAATGGTTAAGGAGAAAGAGAAATTTCTAATCTGTCTTTTTAACATCTCTTTTAGCCTGCTCTTGAGGTTCACAGATGATACTTTTGACCCAGAACTTGCGGCAACAATAGGTAAGCCTATAGTTAAAAATTCAGTAGAAATGCCACATATTTTCTTGCCTTCAGTCTGTTTTATCTAAATCCTTCTACCCTTTATCTCGCCACCCCATTGCTTCCATGTCTGTTGAACTCTTCTTTATCTTTCAAGGCTTAACTTGGTTTCGTTAAATTTCTGGAGCCTTTGTAGATCTCACCAAGCAAGCTCACATAGAGCTTAGAACACATTTCCAACTAACAGTGTACCCCTGGCTAAGTTCTGCTTATGTTAAAATGTGTCACTTTGTACCATATCAGTACACTATTTGTTGGTTCATGGCACTTTGTTAACACTGTGGATATTATGATTATCCGGACACACATTTCTTTCTTGTACTAGGGATTGTCTTTTATTTAGCAGCATACAATTACCTGAATATTTATTGTATGCCAGGCATTGTCCTGAGAGGCCAGGTTATAATGATGAATAATGCAGACTTGCTGTCTATCATCATGGACCTAACTGTCACCTAATGGTAGAGTGTGTCGCCTTTTTAGCATTTGCTACAGTATTGTGCATATGTTCTGAATTCAACATGTTTGTTGATATTAGTTGTTAAAGATTGTTAGAGGCAGTAATACCTTAATGCCTTTTAAAAATGAAATTTATATGGCCTGAAAGTGGTTGGCTACACTAGCTTGCAAGAATACATGAGAAGATAGGGCTAAATATTTTAGTGTGTCAGATGTTTAGAGAGTAGATGACAATAGAAAAGTATCAAGAGACAGCTTGACAGCTTGCAGTGTGTGAAAGAGCTGAGGCAGAGCAGGATAGTAGTCTTGGCTCTGCCTTGAACCAGTTGTCTAGACCTTGAGGAAGTCCTTTAACTTCACTGTTTTCAGAGAAATAATACACTTTTTTTATAGCACTAAAATTTCATGAGCTGATAAATAGAATGTAGTATATACAATCCTAGTATTATTATTAGGGAAAATAAGAGTTTCTCTTAACTGGCTTTATTTATTTTCATTTATTGTGTGTGTGGATTTATTTTTGATTCCTTTTTTCCAAATGTCAAATAATTTCATACTTAGAGAAAAGTTATAGAAATAGAACAAGAATTTTTGCATATCCTCATTGATATTTGTGGTTTAAACATATACTTTATCATTCTTCCTCTACATACACAGACCAGTATTGTTTTTTTTGAATGGAGATTAAAATTGAGGACATTATTAACCTCTAAATACTTTAATGTGTATTTCCTAAAGGAACATGGATACAGTTCTACTCTATACAGACAGATTTCATTTATATCTCCCTAATGTCTGATTTAGCAAAAGAAAAAAAAAATTATTTCTGGCCCAGGATCCAGTCCAGGATCACACACAATTTAGTTGTCATTTTTTTTTCAGTGTCTTAATCTTCTGAAAAGCTCTTCAGTCTGTCTTTGTCTTTCATGGCCTTGACATTTTTGGAGTACTTACAGGTTAGTTACATTGTAGAATATTCTTCAATTGCATTTGTCCAACGTATCCTCATGGGTAGATTCAGGTTATATATTTTTGACAGCAATTCTAAAGTGCTTCTCAGAGCATGGTATATATTTGTACCATTCTGGCGATGGGACTTTGGTTACTTATGGTGATATATGTCAAATTTCTCTACCATGAAGTGTCATTCTGTCATTCTAACTATGGTGGTTATCAAACGGTGATTTTTTTTTTAATGTTTATTTCTTTCTTTCTTTTTTTTTTGGTGTATTTATTTATTGTGTGTGTGCTAACTTTATTTTTTATTTTTTTTAGAATATAACACTTTTTTTTAACATATGCAATTATTTTCCATCATTTACAATACAGTAGTTACAATGACACTCCAAATGGATAAGCAAAGTAAAAAATCAGAACCCCCACTTCTATTTCATGTAATTAGACT
>NC_043709.1:105363522-105372936 GCF_006229205.1 Suricata suricatta
CCTTGTAGATTTTAGATACTAGCCCTTTATCTGATATGTCATTTGCAACTATCTTTTCAAAATTGCACCAACATTCTTCCCAAAGCTAGAACAAACTATCCTCAAATTCATATGGAACCACAAAGGACCCCGAATAGCCAAAGTTATATTGAAGAAGAAAACCAAAACGGGAGGCATCACGATCCCAGACTTTAACCTCTACTTCAAACGGTGATTTTTAAAATTACATCATTCTATCTATGTTTCTTATTTAGAATTCTGTAAGGAAGAGGTCTCTTTTTTGTTTCTTACTATCAGTATTCCCTCATAGTGCCTCTAAATGTTTAGTAAGGTACACTAGGCATTACTTAGCTTTTGTGTGGCACATTAACATTTACAGATTTACTTTTTTTGTGTGTGAAAAGGAATCATTTTAAAACACTAGTAATTTAGGGGCGCCTGGGTGGCTCAGTCGGTTAAGCATTGAACTTCGGCTCAGGTTATGATCTCACAGTTCATGAGTTTGAGCCCCGTGTCAGGCTCTGTGATAAGAGCCTAGAGTCTGCTTTGGATTCTGTGTCTCCCTCTCTGTGTGCCCCTCCCTGGCTCATACTCTGTCTCTCTCTCTCAAAAATAAAAACATAAAAAAATTTTAAATACTAGTAATTTAAAATACATTTTAATTTGACTTTGATATATTATTTCTTCTTTTAAAAAATTAGTAGTAAAACTTTATTTCACTCAGAACATGCCCAACAATGGATAGTGAGGAGAAGAGTAGTAACTGGCAGGAAAATAAATTTGCCTAAAGTTAAAATTTTACTAAGGGAATGATTGATATGTAATACAAAGCCATCTGTCCTCATTTCAAACCCAGATGGGATCTGAGGAGACTGATAACTCATGTATTGTCCTTATTGTTAAATAGGCTTTGTCTCCTTTAAAAACAAATACTGAGATTGTCACATACTTATGAGGGTACACATAATTTGTTCAAATGGGCCCTGGGTCTTGAAAAGTATCTTTTACATTTAGGATCAGATTATTTTCTGCCTTAGGTTATAACTGATGTACACATGAGTTTTTAAGATAAAAACAGCTCAGTTGCTGTATGGTGTTGTAAAAATTAGTGTTTTGTGGAAAATTAGTATTTTACCAGTAAAATAGTAAGGTGAGACACTCAAGTTTTTGTCTTGTAAAAATAGTCTTTTAACATGCTTGTTGGATTTTGAGTCGGAGGATGGTATAATAAAGTTGGCGTTTTCCTTTTTCCCTTTCTGGCACTTGGTCAGAATAACAACAAAGAGGGAAAAACTAAAACACAAACCCTGTATTCCACTAAACTAGAAGAAAGCTAAAAACTCTAGGCCACAAAATAGGTGGAATGAGTGCCAAAAGCAGCGAGAATAGGCAGGCTGCAGGTGGGAAGAAGTAGAGCGTGATGCCTCAGCTCTAGAGCTTGGAAGCAGCAAGAGAGGCTTCATGACCCTGAGAGGCCCACCCTGAGATGCAAAACCTAAACCCCTTGTTGCAAAAGCAACATAGGTTTTTACCGCTAATGGCAGGAGTTTTCCCAGCACCTGGTTTGATTCTAAGAAGTTGGAGAGATGAAGCCAAATAGGCTTTTTTTTTTTTTTTTTTTTTTTTTGCATTTGCCTGTCTCTGTAGCAGTGGGGAAGACATGTCTTTGCATTCTGAAAACCTCAGGGCTGCCTATCTCCAGTGGCTTTGAGAAGTGAAAAAAAAACCAAAACGATTCTCATATAAAATCCTGAATCAAGACAAAGTTTTGCTGGTCAAGAACTGGAGCCACTATGGCTTTCTGCATGAACCTCTTACAAATAACTTGTCCAAAAATATCTCAGCCTCCTTTAAAGATGAATTAACAAAAGGATTTCAGCTGAAAGCCACTCCTACCATTCAAGAAGCAAAAAGGAAAACAGTAGCAGAAAACCAAGGACAGGTAAAGAATACTCAACTGGGGCACCTGGGTGGCTCAGTCGGTTTAGCATCCAACTTCTGCTCAGGTCATGAACCTGCCCTCAGTGAGTTCGAGCCCCGCGCCAGACCTGTGCTGACACCTTGGAATCTGGTTCAGATTCTGTTTCTCTCCTCTCTGCCCCTCTCCCACTCAAGCTCTGTCTCTCTCTCTCAAGAATAAATATTTAACAATAATAATAAAAAAGAATACTCAACAGAAAAAATGGAGATGGGAGTTGAAAATCAGGGCCAACCATTTTGTTATGAATTTAAAACATTTTTTGGAAGTACTTATCACTGAGAGCATGAAGCAGTGATATAAGAGGTCAGGGAAGAGATAATGTAGCCGCATGAGAAAATGCAATGTAAGCTGATTGAGCAGAAAGAAAAATAAAATAAAACCATCACTGAAATGAAGGTGAAATTAGAAGGATCACAAGGGACAGTAGAGACTGTGGAAACAAAATAAAGGACATGGAAGCTAGAAATGGAAAAAGTGGATGGAATTTACCAAAGTGAATGCAAATGTTAAAACACATTAAAATGATGTGGAAATCAGAAAAGGAGATGCAGCATATGTATATTTGAATCTCAGAAGAAGAAATAGAATGAGCAATAGATATAAAGGTATAACCAAGGTAATTATTTCTGACATAAAAATAAATATACACATATAAAATTTTAAGACTATTTTGAATAGATTTTATGTTTGCTATGTGGAGGTGTGGGGGAAGAAGGGCATAAAGGTTTTTTTTCTGCTATCGACAGGCCATATGATAGTACTTAATTGACTGCATAAGTAGAACTGATTGAAATATAAGCATGGGGACTAGATCCTTGCAGAAATTAGTTATACTAACTTTATATAATTTGATTAAGTGGGAAAAATTTGCTTCATGTTAAAGTTTTATTTTTAATTTTTTTAAGTTTTTGTTTCTAAATTTATTCTGTTTTAGGTAGCTTACCTTTGAGTAGAAAAAGTCCTTTATGTAAAACTTTTTAAAATAAAAAAATTAGAAAATTTAAAATGAGTTTTCTACTTAAGACAGCTCACAAACTGTTCCTTAATCTGATTATAAGACATGAATGCTAAAATATATGAAAATGGTTTGAGGGTTGATACATTTTAATATAGACAAATTTTGGTTGTTATTGGTTGACTTAGGTCAGTGATCCTTATTACTCCTTTGGTAAGCTTTTAAAAATATTAATGAGTGTGCCCTCATTTTACCTATGGTTGGCTTCTAAGGATTGAGAGGCCAAATCTGTTCCATCCACAAGTTACCTTATAGTTTGGGCTCACTTAACAAAATGACAATTTATTTAAAATAGTGACATTTTATACACCTTGTTTAATGCCATAACACAAACTTGTTAAATTATTTGGAAATATTAGGTTGTTGAAAGAAAAATGTAACTATTGTTTCATGTAATTTCATTCAATTAAGCATTTTAATTGGAATAAAGCAATAAAAATGGCTCTAGCGGTTCTGTATTTGAATAATGGCAAATGGTCTTTATCGTATGTAAATAATTTTTTTTCCCTTTTACTAAGAGTTTTATTGGGAGAGATTGTGACTTTTTTCATATGCCTTTTCAACATTGATTAATGGTTGATAGACTTTTTAGTGCTGAGGGGTCCTTGCTTTCCTCGATGGGTCTTCACTCATATTGTTTGACGTATTTCTGGATTCTGTTGACTAATAGTTTAGGACTTTTACATCTGTTTTTATAAACAAGATAGTCTACTTTTTAAAAAACAGGATTTTGTATTAAAGTTGTACTGATTTATAAAATGAAGGGGTTTTCTGACTTTTAAAATTGTCTTTATTAGCTTCAGTATTGGAACTGTCTGTTCTGTAGAGGTTACATTTTACCTGTGAGTTAATCTGATCCTTCTCCCTTTACCATTCTAACCTCTTCCAGTTTTCTGTTTCTGGAACTGAGAAGGCCTCTCAGCTTATCTCTTAAGTTGATTGTTTATGCTTCTCCTTCATTTCTAAACTTGTATGTTTTACTTGTCTGACTTTTCTTAAGGAATGTATTTATTTAATTGTTTGAGAAATTGCTTCTTTTTTTTTCCTTCTTCCTACTTTTCTTTTGGTTTCTTTTGTTAGTTTCTTAGGATGCGGATTAAGCTCTCTTCTTTTTAGTCCTTATTCTTAATAAAGATATCCTTGAAGAACAAGTTTGCTGTGCCCCATAGGTTTTAGTAGGGTGTGTTACTTTTTCATTCCTCTCTGGATGGTTTGATTTTTCACTTTAGCTTTCTTTGAACATTTGAACATTTTTTTAATTTTTATATTTTTAAGTAGGCTTCACACCCAGTACAGAGCCTAATGCGTGATTTGAAGTCACTACTCTGAGATCAGGACCTGAGCTAAGATCAGGAGTTGGGTGCTTAACTGATTGAGCCAACCAGGTGCCCCAAACGTTTGAAATTTTTAATTTAGGGATGTGTTTCCTAATTTCCAGGCTTTTTTGTTGTCACTTTATTTATTATTTATTGGATAATGACACTCGTTTGGGGTAAGATCATCCAACCCTCAACCAGCCTCATGTCCATCAGCAGGAGTCAAGTCGGGGTCTCGGAATTCAGCCTGCTTCTCTGATAGGACGTCCTCCACACACAGCCCCCCCTTTTCCTCTCGGACATTTTTAAACTTGCTATTGCTTTCTGCCATAAAACCATTATATTGTTTGTCCGTCTCTCAGTAGTCATCACAAAAGCCCTGGCCTCCCAGGTTATTCTTCATCTCTCAGACTTTAATCTTCACGAGGTTTTCTATATCTTCATTTCTCACTCTTAGCTTCCACTCTTAACTCTTGACCAATATTTACTCTATCTTCAGGGTAGCAGAGCACTTATCTCATTTCATTGTTGATACTTTTAAAGTTGTTTGTAAACTCAAATTTGGAGATCGAGGGCCTCATAATCTTGTTCTCCATTGGATCCTTAAAGCTCTTAACAGTATTCTCTTGATGACCACTTCACCTGATGTTCTCTACCCTCCCTCCCACCAAAAAACTGAAACTCAGGTAAAGCAGGAAGTTTTATTTTATATTCCTTGATGAGAAGGGAGAAGTTGACTTAAAGAGGTTAACCTCCTGCCTATCTAGATGTCACCTCCTAGACCTCAGCAAGAGAGCTGAGACTAAACCCAGCCTTCTAACTTCTAATTTGGTAATCTTTTCATCACAGCATAGTAATACAGAAGTAAAAAGGACCAAACACAGATATGAGCAGAAAGCCAAAAACGTTATGCATAAGAAGGAAGCAACAGAATTAAAATATATCAGTTAATTCAATGTGAATAGGTCCAGTCCTCCTAATAATATATGTATCAAGATTCAGTTGACGAGTACTTAAATAGTGAAAGGTTGAAAATAAAGGGATGGGCCAGGCAAGTGTTAGCAATACAAAAGCAGAGGTGGTAGTTTAAGGTTAATGCACTGGACATAATGAAATAGGACAGTTACAATCAAGAAAGGCCCAATTAATTAACAGAGTAGTTATAACAGTCATAAACAAGTAGGCACCAAACATAGGTGGTATATATATAAAAAACCAAAATCGATTCAAAACACAAGAGAAGAATTTGCTGAGAATAGAGTTGTATTAGATTTGTTAATATCTTTTTCATAAATAAATCCAGAAGGCACAAATGCAGCTAAAGGGAAATAGAATAACACAATCAACAAATTTTTAAGAATATTTTATTTTAAGTAATCTCTTCACCCAACATGAAGCTTGAACTTGCAATCCCAGCATCAAGATCTACTGACAGTCATCTAAGCACTGCTTAATTGACACATCTTTTGAGTGAAGAACTCATTACTTTAAAAGCCCATGGAAAAGTTTTACAAAATCAGTCTTGGACTTAGTAGCAGAGTAAATCTTAAATAGGAAAGAAGCAGAAATAATACATGTTCTCTGATAATTTATTTTTTCAGAAAATATTTTTGATATGTTCTGTTCCTAGCATTTGATGTTTTTTTTTTTAAAGTTATTATACAGTAATATTGGCTTTTGGGGGGATACAGTTTTTTAAAAAAAAATTTTAACGTGTATTATACAAATGTGTATAGTCATTTAACTATTACCACGGTCAGGATATTAAGCAGTTTCATCATCCACCAGAAAACTACCTGCTGCATTTTTAGTCTTATTTTTTCCTTGTATCGAGCCCTGTCAACGATTATAGTTCTATCTTTTTGAGAATGTCATGTAAATGGAATATATTACGCAAACTTTTTAGACTTAACATAATATCTTTGAACTATATCCAAGTTGTCGCATGTCAGTCATTTGTTTCTTTTTATTGCTGGGTTGTAGTCCATTGCATGGATGTTTCAGAGTTGATTTATCCATCCACTTATTATAAGACATTGGCTTGTTTCCAGTTTTTGGTGGTTATGAATAGACCTATTGTAAACATTCAGGTACAGGATTTTATATGAATATTAATTTTTATTTCTTTAGAGTAAGTACCCAAGTAATAGGATTGCTGGATCATATGGTAAATGCATGTTTAACTGTCATCCATTTTTTAAATAAAGTATCATTGTATACTCCCACTAGTAGTATATGAAAGTTCCTGTTCTTTGCAACCTCCCCTGTTACACTTAGCACAAACAGATTTTAAAATTTTAGCCATTCCAATATGCATGTCTTGGTAATCTCATTGTGATTTAATTTGTATTGTCTAATGATTAATGATGTTGAGTGTCTTTAAAGTTCATATTTGCTATCTATCTGTATTTTGTGTGTGTGTGTGTAAATTGTATAAATCTTTTGTTCATTTTAATTTTTTTTCTTACTGTTGAATTTTAATAGGTCTTTATTCTGCAGATAAGTCCCTTATTACATGATATATGCATTGCAGATACTTTCTTAGTCTGTGGCTTTTCTTGTCATTCTCTTAAATTTCTAAAAGCAGAAATTTGTTATTTCGATCAGGTTCAATTTTTTATCATCAGTGGTGGTTTCAGGGTGCCTGGATGGCTCAGTCAGTTAAGTGTCCCACTCAATTTTGCACACATGTGCCACCCCCCTCTCAAAAAAGAAAGGTGGTTTCAGTATTGTTATCTTTTGCTTAACAGAATGTTGGAGTGGTTTTCTCCCTGTGTTTTCCTTTAGGTATTTTATAGTTTTATGTGTTACATTAGGTCTGTGATTCATTTTGATTTAACTTTTGGGTGCACTATAAAGCATATATAAATCAAAGTTATTTTTTCTCCTCTCCCTTTCATCCCCTCTTTTGATTTCCCTTCCCCTCTCGCATATATGTTCTACAACCATTTGTTGAAAGGACTCTCCTTTCTGTACTGCAGAGCTTTTGCATCTTTGTAAAAAGATTAGTTGTTTATATATGTGTGAGTCTATTTCTGGACCCTATTCTGGCTCATTAATCTATCTGTCTTTATATCAGTGCCTTACTGTCTTGATTTTTATAGCTTTATAATAGGTTTAGAAGTCATATATTGTTGATCTATCAATTTTGTACTTTTTTCAAAATTATTTTGGTTATTTTAGTTTCTTTGCATTTCCCAGTGAATTTTAGAATTAGATAATTGATTTAAAAACAAAACCTTGCCAGGATTTTTGTAATAATTTCATTGAATCTATATAGATCGATTTGGGGAGAATTAACCTTTTAGCAATATTCAGTCTTATGATCGCAGAACAAGTTTTATGTCTCTGGGAGCGCCTGGGTGGCTCAGTCAGTTAAGCGTCCAACTTCTGCTCAGGTCATGATCTTGCGGTTCGTGGGTTCGAGCCCCGCGTCGGGCTCTGTGCTGACCGCTAGCTCAGAGCCTGGAGCCTGTCTTCATATTCTGTGTCTCCCTCTCTCTCTGACCCTCCCCTGCTCATGCTGTCTCTCTCTCTCTCTCTCTCTCTCTCTCTCTCTCTCTCTGTCAAAAGTAAATAAAACATTTAAAAAATTTTTTTAAGTTCTATGTCTCTGATAGAGGTCTTTTAAAATTTGAGAGTGGTTGCATGTTTTTTACATCTTTTGTTAGGGTTAGCCCTAAAAATATAATAGATTTTTATTTAAAAATGGTATTAAAATTAAAATTAAAAAACATCCTTTGTTAATTGCTAATATATAGAAATATAATACATTTTTTAAATGTTTAGTGTGTATCCTTCAACTTTGCTTCAGTTGCTTATTAGTTCTAGGAACTTTTTTGTTTTTTAATTCTGTATCTTCCATTGAGTTTCTACATTTTTTCTTTCCCATCTGAATGACTTTTTTATGTCTTACTGTCCTGTCTTAAAAAAAAAGAGTTGAAAGAAGTGATGAGGGCTGATATCCTTCTTTTATTCCTGGTATAAAGAGGAAGACATTAAGTGAGATATTAGGTGTATTTTTTCATAGATGCCTTTTTTCAGGTAGAGATTTCTTTCTCTTTCTAGTCTGCTGGGAGGTTTCATCAGGAATGTATGTTGAATTTTGTTAAGTGCATCTTCTGCATTTGTTGAGAAAATCATAAGAAGTTTCTTTTTTAGTTTAATGTAGTAAAGTCCACATTGCTTTTTTCGGTGTTAAATCAACCTTTTATTCCTAAGATAACCCCACTTGTTATGTGATGTGTTGTTCTTTTATACATATTTGTATTAGTTATGATAAAGTATTATTTAGGATTTTCATCTGTAGTCAGGGATATTAATCTCTAGTTTTTAATTACATTTATGTCATATATTTTTATTTGAGAGAGAGAGAATGCATGAGTGGAGGAAAGGGGCAGTGGGAGAGAGAATCTTAAGCAGACTCCATGCTCAGCATAGAGCCCAACATGGGACTCATGAGCTGAGTCAGAATCAGGAGTTGGACACTCAACCTACTAGTTTAGCCACCCAGGTGCCCTTACAGCTTTTTAATTTTAGTGTGTTTGGTTTTGGTATCAGGATAGTGCACAACCCATGGAGTAACTAAGAAAGTATTCACTCTTTTTCAGTTTCCTGGAGGAGTTTGTTTAGAATGGCTTATTATTTAGACATTCAGTAGACTTCACTCTAGCCCTGGTATTTTTTTCATGGAAAGGTTTTTAAACTATAGATTCAATGAGATACCACCTCACGCTGGTCAGAGGGCTAAAATGAACAAATCAAGAAACTATAGATGCTGGTGAGGACGTGGAGAAACAGGCACCTTCCTACACTGTTGGTGAGAATGTAAACTAGTACAGCCACTCTGGAAAACAGTGTGGAGGTTCCTCAAAAAACTATCAAAGAACTCCCATATAACCCAGCAATAGCACTGCTGGTGATCTACCGAAGGGATATAGAAATGCTGATGCATAGGGGCATTTTCAACAATAGCCAAATCATGGAAAGAGCCTAAATGTCCATCAACCGATGAATGATCAAGAAGATGTGGTATATATATACAATGGAATACTACATGGAAATGAGAAAGAATGAAATCTGGCCATTTGTAGCAAAGTGGA
>NC_043709.1:105373036-105471280 GCF_006229205.1 Suricata suricatta
GGTAAGGGATAAGGGGGTGATAGTCATGGAGGAGGGCCCTTGTGGGGAAGAGCACTGGGTGTTATATGGAAACCAACTTGACAGTAAACTATAAATAAATAAAAAATAAACTGTAGATTCAATTTCTTTAATAGATTCAGGACTCTTCAGTTATCTATTTTAGTTTTCATTTTGGTAAACTATATCCATAGCACAAAATTAACTATTTTTTAACCATTTTTTTTTTTTGTAATTCAGTGGCATTAAGTACATTTGCATTTGCAACCATCATGACTCTCCCATTTTCTGAACTTTTTCATCACCTCAAACACTAGAAATGCTTTACCAGTTAAACAATAGCTCTCCACTTCCCCCTCAGTCTATGGTAACCTTTATTCTACCTTCTTTCTTTATGAATTTGCCTATTCTAGGTCCCTCATATAAGTAGAATTGTACAATATCTGTCCTTTTATGAGTAGCTTATTTCACTTAGTGTAATGTGTGTAAAGTTCATCCATTTTGTAGCATATATCAGAATTTCATTCCATCTTATGACTGAATAATGTTCCATTATTCAAAACCACATTTTGTTTATCTGTTCATCTGTTCCTGGACACTTGAGTTGCTTCAGCCTTCTGTTGTGAATAATACTGCTGTAAATATTGTCATGCAAGTATCTGAGCTCCTGCTGTCAGTTCTTTTGGGTATATATCTAACCGTGGAATTGCTGCATGATATGGTAATTCTGTTTTTAGCTTTTTGAGGAAAACATCAGACTGTTTTTCACAGTGACTGTACCATTGTACATTTTACTACTTATTCATGTCTTTAATTTCTTCCAGTAGTGTGTTGTAGTTTTCAGTGTATGTCTTAAAACTCTTTGGTTAAATTTATTCCTAAGTATTTTCTTTTTGATGCTATTGTAAGTGGAATGGTTTAAAAAATTGTTTTTATTCCTTATTGCTAGTGTATAGAAATGCAACTAGGTTTTGCATGTTGATTTTGTATCCTGCAACTTTGCTGAATTCATTTATTCTAACAGATAAGATCATGTCATCTGTGAACAGAGATAATTTTACTTCTTCCAACATGGGTGCTTTTGATTTCCTTGCCTTGCCTAATTGCTCTGGCTAGGACTTCCAAAACTGTGGAATAGAAGTAGGGAGAGTAGATGTCCATGTCTTGTTCTTATCTGAGAGGGAAAGCTGTCAGTCCTTCACCAGTGAATATAATGTTAGCTGTGAATTTTGTTCTTAAGTTTATTTATTTATTTGGAGAGAGAGAGCACGCACAAGTGGGATGGGGCAGGGTGTGGGGAGAGAGAGAATATCTGAAGCAGATTCTGCACAATCATCACAGAGCCTGATGTGGGGCACAAACTCCCAAACCTCAAAATCGTGACCTGAGCTGAAGTTTTACACTTAACCGATTGAGCCACCCTGGCGCTCCAGCTATGAGTGTTATATAGCCTCTATCATGTTAGGGAAATTTTCTTCTGTTCCTAGTTTGTTGAGTGTTTTTATCATAAAAGGATGTTAAGTTTTGTAAAAATCCTTTCTGTCATGAATTGAGATGACCATGTGTTTTCCACCCCCTTCTTTCTGTTAATGGGATATATTACTTTGATTTGCTTATATTCTACCAATCTTGTATTATGGAAATAAAACTCACTTTATCATGGTGTGTAATCCTATGAATAGGCTGCTAAGTTAAGTTTGCTAGTTATTGTGCTGAGGATTTTTGCATCAGTATTCCTCTGGGATACTGGTCTGTCGTTTTCTTTACTTGTAGCATCTTTGTCTGGCTTTGGTATCAGAATAATGCTGAAATGCCTCATAGAATGAGTTTGGAAGTGTTCCTTTCTCTTCAGTTTTTGCAAAGTGAGGAGGATGGTTATTAACTCTTTAAATGTTTTGTGGAATTTATCAGTGAAGCCATCTGGTCTTGGCCTTTTTTTCTTGTTGTTAGGAAGTTTTTGATTACCGATTCTGTCTCTAGTAGTTATGGGTCTCCTCAGATCTTCTTTACAAGCCCGTTTTGTCAATTGTGTGTTTTTTGGAATTTGTTCATTTCATCCAGGTTGTATCTAATTTGTTGGTGTATAATTGTCCACAGTATTCTTTTAGTAGCCTTTTCCCCCCTTGTAAAAGTAATAGTAATGTCCCCACTTTCATATCTGAGTTTTGTAATTGGAATCTTTTGTTTTTTCTTAGTCTAATTAAAAGCTTGTCTGTTCCGTTGATCTTTTAAAAGAAAAACAACCCTTGGTCATTGATTTTTCTCTATTGTGTATCAGTTCCCCATATCCTTTATCTTGGTTCTGATCTTCATTATTTCCTTCTTTCTGTGGTTTGCTCTTCTTTTCTAGTTCTTCAAGGTATAAAATTAGGTTATTGATTTGAGAGAATTCTTTTCTTATAATGTAAGTGTTTATAGCAATAAATTTCCCTCTTAGTGCTGCTTTTGCTATAAGTTTTGGTGTATTGTATTTTCATTTGTATAAAGGTATTCTATAATTTCCTTTATGATTTCTTCTTTGACCTTTTGGTTGTTGTTTAAAGGGTGTTATTTAATTTGCACATGTGTGTGAATTTTCTAGTTTTCTTTCTATTACTAATTTCTAGTTTCATTCCATTGTGAAAAAAATACTTCATATGATTTTAGTCTTTTACAATGTATTAATAGTACTTGTAGACATAGAGTCTGTCCTGGATGATGTTTCATGTGCACTTGGGAAAGCTGTTTACTCTTTTGTTTTATGTTTATTTATTTTAAGAAAGAAAGAGAGAGATGAGAATAGGAGAGGGATAGAGTGAGGAGAGAGAATCCCAAGCAAGCTCTGCACTGTCAGCAGAGAGCCCAACATGGAGTTGGATCTCACAAACCGTGAGATCATGACCTGAGTTGAAATCAAGAATCGGACTCTTAACTGAATGAACCACCCACGCATCCCCCAAACTGTTTCTTCTAATGTTTTGGGTAGAATGTTCTATTGGTTCTTACTGATTTGTGTTGCCTTTCAAATGCTCTATTTCTGATTGGTCATCTATCTGATTGTTGTATCCATTATTGAAAGTGGTGTATTAAAATCTGCAAGTAGAGGTGCCCCTGAGTGGCTCAGTCAGTTAAGCTTCTGACTTTGGCTCAGGTCATGATCTCGTGGTTTGTGGGTTTGAGCCCTGTGTTGGCCTCTGTGCTGACAGCTCAGACCCTGAAGACTGCTTCAGATTCTTTGTCTCCCTCTCTCTCTGACCCTCCCCGCTCATGCTCTGTCTCTGTTTCAAAAATAAATTACATTGAAACATTAGGAAAAAAAACCCCTCCAACTACTACTGTATTTCTTCCTTCAATTATGTGAATGTTTGCTATATATATATTGGGATCTTTTCTTTTGTGCATATAATTGTTACATCTTGATGAATTGACCTTTTTATCAATATATTTTGTACTTTGTCTTTTGTAATAGTTTTGACTTAAAGTCTATGTTGCCTGATACTAGTAAAGTAAAGACACTCCTATTCTTTCTTGGTTACTGTTTGCATGGAATATCATTTTCTGTCCTTTTACCTTCAACTTAAATGTGTCTCAGGCTTAAAAGTGAGTCTCTTGTAGACAGCATATAGTTAGATCTTACTATATATATATGTATTTAGATATTACATATATATATATATACACATTTTGATAATCTCTTCAACATAATTACTGATAAGGAGGGATTTACTACTGACATTTTGCTATTTGTTTTCTTGTGTGTCTTACAGAGTTTTTGTCCCTTATTTCCTCACATTACTGCCTTCTTTTCAGTTTAGTTGACTTTTTATAGGGATATTTTTATGTATTTTGTTTGTGTTCTATTTCTTTTTGAGTCAGTTCTGGTAGTTTTTAATCTTTTGAGGAAATTGACATTTTATATGAATTGTCAGATTTATTGGCATGAACTTATTTATAACATTCCTTCAGTTGACCTTGGTACAGTCTGTAGTGATGGTAATTTTTGTCTTTGTTTCTCTTGATCATTTTGACCTAGACTTTATTGATTTTTTTCCTTACATAACCAGATTTTGGTTTCATTGACTTAAAATCTTTATTTATTTTTGAGAGAGAGAGAGAGAGAGATAGAGAGAGAGAGAGAGAGTGTTAACAGGGGAGGGGCAGAAGAGAGAGGAAGACACAGCATCTGAAGCGGGCTCCAGGCTCCAAGCTCCAAGCTATCAGCACAGAGCCAGACGTGGAGCTTGAACTGACAGAGTTCATGACCTGAGCCAAAGTCAGATGCTTATCTGACTGAGCCACCCAGGCACCCCTTGTTTAATTAATTTTTTTAAAAAATTATTTTGCAGGTTTGATTTTTATCAGTTTCTGATTTGAACTATATTATTTCCATTTTTCTGCTTATTTTCTGTTTTATTTGATTTTTAAATTCCTTAATTTGGAAGCTGAGGTCACTCATGTGAAATAATTTTTTCTTTTCTCATATGGTAATTTAGTGCTAATAAATTTTCCTGTGTTGCTTTAGTGACATCCCACAAATTTTGATACATGTTTTTCTTTTCACTCAAAATGTTAGTTTGAAATGCTTCCTAATTTCCATTTGAGCAGATTGTTATGATGTCCCTTAATACCAGTTTTCATCATGCTTCTGTGGTTGGGGTTCATTGGGCTTTTTTGATCTGTGGGTTTATCCTTTTTATTAATTGTGAAAAATTTGGGGCCATTATTTTTTCAGATCTGTCTTTTGACTTTCTACTTTCTTGTTTGTCCACTATAGTCACTTGCCCATTGAAATTGTCTCACAGATCACTGATGCCTTCTCATTTTCTTTGAATTGTCTTCTCTCTGTGTTTCCTTTTGGATAGTTTCAGTTGCTGTGTCTTCATATTCACTTATATTTTCTTCTGGACTGTTTAATTTTGGCTGATCTATCCCATGTATTTTACATCTCAGAGATTGTCATTTCATCTCTAGATGTTTGATTTGGGTCTTTTTATATTATTTTTATTATTTTTTTAATATTTGTTTTTGCGAGAAGGAGAGAGATACAGTACAAGCAGGGGAGGGGCAGAGACAGGGACAGAGAATTTGAAATGGGCTCTGTGCTGACAGCAGAGTGCCTGATGTGGAGCTTAATCTCAAAATATGAGAATAGGGGCGTCTAGGTGGCTCAGTCAGGTTGAGCATCTGGCTTTGGCTCAGGTCATAATCCCATGGTTCATGGGTTCAAGCCCCACATCAGGCTCTGTGCTGACAGATAGCTTAGAGCCTGGAGCCTGTCTTCAATTCTGTGTCTCCCTCTCTCTCTGACCCTCCCCTGCTCATGCTTTCTCTCTCTCTCTCTCAAAAATAAATAAAAATTAAAAAAAAACAAAACACCATGAGAACAGTTTAACTGACTGTGCCACCCCAGGTGTCCCGATTTGGGTCTTTTTAATCTCCCATGTCTACTTTTTCAACATGTGCTGTACAGTTTAATTTCCTGTTTGCTAACTCTAACATCTTTGTTACTTCTGAGTCAGTTTCTGTTGATTACTTTTTCTCCTTTTTATAAGGCAGGTGATTCCATTGATATGGAGGTGTGCCTTAAAGATTACCTTAAAAAAAACTGATTTAAGTATTTAATAAAAAGTGCAAGCCCAAATGAACAATAAGAAAAAAAGCCAAAATGATAGTTCTTCTGTGAATTTTGTGATTTATAATAAGAAATATATATTTGGTTTCTGGCACAGAGCTTTTAAAACTCTTTGCTTTTCTTAACTGGTCAGAGCAGTCTTCAGTTTTTCATTAAGAAGCCTCTTGCAAGCACACCTGAGTGTATGTTAATACTGTGGCTTCTGGAAAGCCTTTAAGTGTGGAGGCTGGTTGCTTAGAGAGGGGTTGAGATTTTCAGTCCTACTGTGTTTTCCCCTACCCCAGGGAGGGGAGAGGGGACTGGGAGATTTTGTTATCACTGAAGGCCAATACTGATTTAATCAATCATGCCTAAATAATCAAGCCTTCATAAAAATGCTAATGAGGATTCTGTTTTGGCAAACACCTGGAAGTTTGGGGAAGATAGCATGCTTGGAGAGGGCATGGGAGCTTTGTGCTCCTCCCCCTTATCCTACCTTATTTATCTTTTCCATGCGGGTTATATCCTTTTATAATAAAATGATAGTTGAGTAAATAAACTGTTTTCTTGAGTTGTGTGAGCCACAGATTAATCCAGTCAAGAGAGAGGGCATTGTGGGGACCTCTGGTTTATAGCCAGGTAGTTGGAAGCCCAGGTAACAACCTGGATTTCAGCTGGCCTCTGAAATGGAAGTGCAGCAATCTTATATGACTTACCATTAGTTAGCCCTGACCCTGTGGGATCAGAATTGAATTGTAGGACACTCGATGTCCCTGCAGAGTCAGAGAATTGCTTGTGGGAAAACACCTCACAATATCTAGTCACAGAAGTGTTCATTGTTGTAATAGAGTAGAGGAGAAACAGGAGTGTTTTTTTCCTAGATGTTCTGCTTTTGGTATGAGCTCCTTGTCATCCACATGGGGAGGTTGAAAAGATAGTTGTTGTTTTTTTGTGAGAGAGAGAGAGAGAGAGAGAGACAACATGAGCAGGGGAGGGTCAGAGAGAGAGGGAGACACAGAATCTGAAGACAGGCTCCAGGCTCTGAGCTGTCAGCACAGAGCCTGACGCAGGGCTCAAACCCGTGAACTGCGAGATCATGACCTGAGCCGAAGCCGGACGATGAACTGACTGAGCCACCAGGCTTTAAATCATTCTATTCTTTAAAAAAGAAAAAGAAAAAGAAAAAGATAGTTTAATCAAATCTAGTAAGAAGTTGGCAAAATCAAACTCATTAAAAAGATTCTCACTGTGGCCACCAATACAAACAAACTAAGAGCCACTTGTAAAACAGAAGAACCAGACTTGGTGAAGAAGCAATTTGAGCATATGAAAGCTAAAGAGCTCAGTATCAGCCTGTGACATTCCCCGGAGGAACCAAGGAAGGATGAAATGGGGACTTGAAGGGTCTGGATCCAGATGAGGTACACTTTCAGGCTACCTGTATGAGTATTGTTTCCTAAGGATGTCATCTGTGACTTTCAAAACATCTCAGAAGAGTAACTTGGGGACTGTTATTAACACATAAATTATATATATGACAGAGACCATCATTAGACTGCTGTGTAACATGAAAAACAGGAAATTGTAAAAGAGATAGAGGAGATTGGGAGAGAGAAGGTAAACAAACATTTTCCAACAGTGAGTATCTTTTCTTGGGTAGACTAATTAGCTGGTGTCTAGCAAAAAGGCCAATGTGCTCTTGAACATGTCTGGAGTAATTAGGGGAAAAAAACTTTTCTATTCTCTGAAAAACTGTGAGAATTTAACTGTAGAGTATGTATGACACATGATCTCTCTATAATGTCTACCAGTGGCCTCAATTTATTTTAGTACCTGCACCAAGTCACAGCCATTTCCCTCATTTGAATTTTCTCAAGTTTTGTTTTTAAAACAATATGAATAAAATGGAAATAATTTTATATATTTTTTCATAAATGGCAAAGCATAATACTTCTTTATCTAGAAACATGGTGAATATAAAATTATTTAATAGGAGATTTTTTTGTTTGTTTAACTGCAAAAGAAACTTCACACTTTGGTTTTCCCTTAGGCTATGTAATTGCCACTGTCCTTTAATTGCCCAGGATTCCAGGTTTGGCTTTATCAGCAACTTTATCACCCTAGCCCAAAACACCAAACTTTTTTTTTTAATCATTGGGATTAAAGAGCTGGTGTAATGTACATCTTGAAGGGTATATTTATTATCTAATGTATGTTTGTAGCGGATCACCAGCAGTCATCCAGGAATTACTAATATTGCTCTATACTGGTGATAGGTGTTCTAGTAAGTAGTATATGAGGGTGCTGTTCATCTTAGTTGTGCTGTTCTGAATTAATTGTGATAAGCTAATATCTTTTGAAACTTTCTTTGCGAGCTTTTTTTATATATATATATTTTTTAATGTTTTTTATTTATTTTTGAGAGACAGCACACGAGCAGGGGAGGGTCAGAGAGAGAGGGAGACACAGAATCTGAAACAGGCTCCGGGCTCTGAGCTGTCAGCACAGAGCCTGACACGGGGCTCAAACCCACGAACCATGAGATCATGACCTGAGCCGAAGCCAGACGCCCAACCAACTGAGCCACCCAGGCGCCCCACTTTGCAGACTTTTTGAGCTAATACTTTCCCTCTGGCTAGTGGGGTAAACTGCACATTAATTTTGATACTGTTTAAAGACATAAGGGCAGTTACTGTTCATTTAAGTTAGATGGCATGTGTCAGCTCCTTTTTCTGGAAAGGGAGAGGTTTTTGGGGGGCGGCTGCTGTAGTAAAACCTTATGTGTCTTCTTATGGAGCTCTTCTCTTTATACAAATTAGTACTTACAGAAGATTTTCATAGCACTTTGAGCACTCCTCTTTGACTTAGGAAGATTCTTAGTGGATTGGGGCAGATGTTTTTATGTGTAAACTCCCCTTTTGCAATTATGCAGTAGCAAGTGATCATGGATAAAATTGTATAGAACAAATACTATTTGTTAGTATAAAAACAAAACAAAGAACTCATAAGACCAGGAATAAGGGGACCTTTTATTATATTTTTACCGAGATGCCTACAGTCGGAATCTGAGTTAGGGGATTTGCTGGCTGTGGACAGCACTCTTGATAATGCAATGTAGATGCTTTGGAGCCCCTTAGGAAATTGCCCTGATACAGAGTCAACCCTAAGTAGTCTTCTCTACATTAGCACCATGAATTCCAGCACTTGGCTTTTAATGTGCATCGTTAATCACCACATTGAAGCAAGTACAAGTAGGTGAGTGTTTGAATTCTGCAAGCATTTAGCATTTGGTTTTCATTTATCCTGATTAAATCTTAAGCTGCTGAACTTGAGTGATACTTTTTTTAAAATTTCACATCCTTAACTCTAAGAATTAAGAGTTTTCAGTTTTCTGGTTTTCTTGGTAGTTGATTTTAAAAGTATTATTTTACTGGGATTCTTACTAATATTTTCATTTTTTTTCAAGGTGTTGACTTTAAGGTGAAAACAATTTCAGTGGATGGAAATAAGGCTAAACTTGCAATTTGGGTAAGAGTTTTAAAAATGTATTTAAAATAAGTATTCAACTTGTACTTTTTAAAGAAGCAGAAATTAATGTATGCAGAGTTCTAGTAGAGGTTAAATAAACAATTTATATTAAATATTTTTTGGGAAATTTGGTGTTTGATTAAGGATAAAAATAAATAGTATGTCTTATAATTGGATATGAGATAGACTTGTTTTAATTAAAATTTTAAAATATATAATCCCTTAATATCTAAAAGCAAAATAAAGTATAGAAAAATCATGTTGTCTGCCAGAGAGAATTACTGTTCTTGAATGTGTTTCTTTAAAGTTTGAAGAAGACAGTATAGACTCAGCTAACACCAAGGCAATTATTTGGAAGAAAGGGATGAAGTGATAGGAAAAAATATTTTTCATGTTTGTTGGTATAAATATTTATAAAATTTGAGCTTGCCAACTTTGGATTTATTTTTTAACACTGATTCCCAGTCTTTTTTTACTTACTGGCTTCTTTTTATCTGCCTGTGAATCCAAACATTCTGATACATATTGTTTTCCTAACTAGACCTTTTCATGATAGTGCTGACCAAATAAAGTTGCATTAACTGCCAAAAACATCCAAGATGCTCGGTGTCTATGTCCGCTCATCTTTCCCCCTCCTGTCCACCTACCTACCTACCTACGTATGCGTTTACCTACTTCAGTATCTCTATCTAAATGATTGCTAATAAATATTTAACATATTAAATATATTACATGTATAATTTATAAAAATATACTCTTATGTATCTGATTCCGACATATATTATAATTAAATATAAAAATCCATTTTCATTACATGTAATGATATTAGAACTGGTCAGCAGTCATTACATGAAACATACTCCAACATTGTGATTAAATAGTAAATGGGCATCAAATACAGACTGAAATGACAAATTTTCATGCACTGTATGATATGATTCATCTTCCTGGCATTCTCTGAATGGCCTAATATTTCTAACACACATTTTATCCTAAATAACTAACTGTGTGTGTCTTATGTTTTTCTGTTACATTTTTTGTAACATACAGTACTTTACATGATTGGTTGCCTATTTGCCCCTTTCCCTGAAATATAATTATGTTATCAGTCAAAATAGTAATGTCTAACAGAAAACAATTTGGCAAATGTTGGACTAGGCCAGAGTAAAATATATTGAACAGTTTAATTCAGAATGCTGGCTTCTTTCTGTACAAAAGTGAGGCCTGATTTTCCACATGCTTTTCATGGTCGATTTATGACTTCTTTCTGCTCTTGCTATTGCTTTGTGAGATATGCATATTAGAGTAGAGTCTGAGGCTTCATGGTTTCCATGAGATCTTTCTTCTATGCAAGAGGTTTTTCAGTTTAGTTTCTGAAAAAGAGAGAGAATGCATGCATGGGTGTACATGCAAGTGGGAGAGGGGCAGAGAGCAAGAATCTCAAGCAGGCTCCATGCCCAGTGAGGAATCTATGCAGGGCTCAATCTCAAGACCATGAGATCATGACCTGAGCCAAGATCAAGGGTTGGAACCTTAACTGACTAAGCCACCGAGGCACCCCAATACAGAAGAGTTTTTGTTTGTTTATTTTTAATTTACTTTTTAGTTTTTGTGTAATAAAAGGTTGGCAGTTATTATTGAGGAGACATCTTTATCGCAGATATTTTTTAAATAAGAGAGACTCTACCTACCCATAAAGATAATAGAGGCTCAGGGAACCTACGTGGCTCAGTTGGTTGAGTGTCTGACTCTTGATTTTGTCTTTGGTCATGATCTCACAGTTGTGGGATCCAGCCCTGTGTCAGGCTCTGTGTTGAGTGTGGAGCCTGTTTGGGATTTTCTCTCTGTCTCTCTCTGCCCCTCCCCCACTAGTGTGCGCTTGCTCACTCTCTCTTGTACTGTCTCTCTCAAAATAAATAAACCAACATTAAAAAACAAAGGCTCATAATGCAGGCTCATTCTAAAAAGGATTATTGAAATAATAAGTAAATAGAGAAGAAAATTAATCTTTAAGCAATGTCTACATTCTAGTGAATATCCTTTAAGATATATAGTCACATACACACTATTATACATGTGTATTTGTAGTTTTCCAAAAGAAAGGATTACCTCTTATGTTTGTTTGTTTGTTTTTTGCCTATTTGTCCTCTTGATCCCCACCTCTATGTACAATTTTTTGTGTTAGTGAATATAGAGGTACATTAGTTCCAGTGGCCACCTGTCTTTCATTTTATGGCTGTACCTTAATTTAGTCAATCTTTAGTGAAAAATATTTACATTGTTAATGATTTTTCACCAAAGATCACAGTGCTCTGATGAGCGTCCTAATGTATATATCTATTTGTACTTGTCTAGTTACTTTAGGATATATACCTGGAAGTAAAATTATTGGCCCAATGAATGTGGAGATTTAACACTGATATATATGAAAAAGGTCTTCTATACTATATATTGCCAATCTTTCTCATTTTTGCCTCTCTGAGTAGTAATTTTCATTTATATTTGCATTTGTTTTGATTAGTGAGGTTTTTTCTTACATGTTTATTGATTGCATTTTTAGTGAATTGTTTTTTTATATACATTGCCCATTTTATATTAGCATTCATCTTTTTCATGATTAAAATCTTTATATAATAAAAATATAGCCAGTAAGTAAAGACTGGACATTAGTATTAAAAAATAAATCCAGGGGCGTGCCTGGGTGGCTCAGTCGGTTAAGTGTCCGACCTCAGCTCAGGTCATGATCTAATGGCTCATGGGTTTGAGCCCCCACATCAGGCTCTGTTCTGACTGCTCAGAGCCTGGAGCCTGCTTCAGATTCTGTGTCTCCCTCTATCTGCCCCTCTCCTACTTGTGCTTTGTCTCATAAAAATAAATAACGGTAAAAAAATTTTTTTAAAAATCCGAGGTTGGCAAACTCAGGTTTTAAAAATATTTATACTAACAAACATGCCACATTTTTTCACTCTGTCATTTGTCTTTAAATCTGTATAAATTTAAGATGAATAAATATTGATGTTCTTATGTGTGTTTGTGTAATACACTGTCATAGGCTACAAATATTTTTTTCCAGTTTGTCATTTACCTTCAAATCTTGTTTAGGATGATTGTGTGGGGGTGGTGTGGGCAATGAGGGGAGAGATGTTCTTGTTAGACCAAGGTGTTAGTACTTATATAGTCAGATAGGTTATTTTTCTTCATGAACCTGGGTGTCATCATATTTAGGAAGGCCTTCTCACTCATTAAAAGAAATACATGAATCCATTGTTTGCTCTAATTCTTCCGTGGTTTTATTTATATACATAAAATCAGTTCCCCTCCCACTTGGATCGCCCTCTGATGATTAGTCAAATAGAATAATCAAGTATCTACCTGTTCTCCCTGCTCCTAAAAGTGTCGCGCACATATCATGGCCTACTTGGCACCTCTAATGCTGTTTTTCTTTCTGTCCTGTTCTTGCTGCCGCTCCCCTATTCTAATACCTAGCTTCTCCAGATCCTTCCTAACCCTTCATCCATTTCTATCTTTAATAATCTGTGTTTTCCTCTCACATCCGAGAAGATAATAAGCTCTGCTTTTCTCATCTTACAAAGATGTTACTACAGTTGTTGCAGATTCCTGTCTGGAAAACAAACACAAGCAAAAACCTTAACTTCTGACTATTTAAGCATGTACATTTTATAGTTGTTATAAATCCTGATCTAATACTATGGCACAGGGGTTTGCCCAAATTATCATACCTACTTAGCTGTTTTTATAAGTGAATCTAAAAAATTAAGACTCTAAACAGCTGGACTAACTTAAATATTTGTGTACAAAGTGTCAAAATCATGTGCAGTATTTTAATATCAAAACTTTTTTTTTTGCTCTGCACTTTTATTTTAACTAGAATTGCAGTTCTGATTTTTATGTTGTGTTTCATCAAGGCAGTTTTTGAACTTGATTTCAGTGAAGACCAAGGGGAACAAAATTAGTAGTCAAATGCTTTCTCCTAGTTCTGGAATTTAATTTATTGCAGTGTGCATATGGTTTCATTATGCAAGCAGAATTTTTCTTGTATAACAAAAAGTCTTGGTACTAAAATATTTCGTGCTTGGTCCTTGCCGTAACCTATATCAAATTATCCAAATTATAATCTGCTTTAGATAGCAAATGCACCTCACTTTAATCTTTATATTATTTTTTATTTTATATTATTATTATTTTTATTATTTGTTTTATTAAGTTTATATTATTGTTTTTGAAAAGTTGAGTCAGTGTACAGATTGAATAATTTTAAATATCAGAGAGGTTTTGTAAGAAACTTTGAAGCAAAGGGAGTTTCTGTAAAGAGAGATCATTTTTAGTTCATATTTATCTGTTTAGAAGGTTTCATTTTGTTACCTTTTTCACTTCAACATGGCAGGGGTTGGGGGCAGTTTCTACAGTGGTAAGAATCTGGAAGTAAGGGCATTGTAAGCTCATCTGCGGGGGAAAAGTAGTGGAGGTGTAAAGTGGTTTACTTTGAAAGTTATTTTCCTCTTCAGTTTCGCTTCTGGGGCTATAAATTACTCATACACTTCCTAGCTATTGCTCTTGTCTTAAAAGCAGTCTCCATTTTGGTCAGGCAAAGAAAATAATTGCTGGAGCCTGTCACTGCTGGCTTAAAATTCCTCTCCAGTCTTCTAAACCTCTTCGAGGTTATTAACATGTTTTATATCTGAAGGAGCCTCTGCTGTCCCATAGCTAGACACTAATTTACAACCATTGGACTGGCAGCTAAGTTGATGTTTGATTTATATTTTTACTTTTCTTCAGGTTATTGTATATCAGCAGACTGGAAACTTTTTCTTAAAGGCCAGATAGTAAATATTTAGTCTAATCCTAAGGCAGGCATGTGGTAGTACATAAGCGAATGGGCCTGGCTGGGTTCTAATAAAACTTTATTTAATAAACAGGTGGTGGACTGAGGGAGCCATGGTCAACTGTTGTTTTGAATAATCTTAGGTACCTTGAAGCCACAGTCCAAGGATGATAGAAAGAAGACAGAAGGAACCAGGCTCAGAAGTACAGACTTGTTAGTTAGTTTTTTATTTTTTTCCAACAAAAGTTGAGCAACTATCTTGTGGCAAGACTTGCTCTAGGCATAGGGGTTAAACTCGTGATTAAGCAGGCGAGGTCTCCTTCCTCATGAAGCTTAAACTTCCTAGCTAGTGTACATCTTGTTTATCACCCCTGAGATGCTCAGAAACATGTGATAACAAGTGGTTTGGTTTTATGCATTTCCCTAAAAGAAGATACATAGAAAACACTTTAAAAGTTCAACCTAAAAATTGCATACCTAAAATAAGACACTCCTATAATTCTCGTTTAATTGATTCTCTGTTAGAATCACCTGGGAAGATTTTAAAAATATCAGAACCATTCGGGATTGGACCCAGGAATCAGTGTTTTCCATTTTTCAGGAAATTTCACTGTGCATCTAGAGTGGAGAGAACCATGGCTTTCAATGAAATGGGTTTCATGTGTGATAAAAATATTTTTTAAAATTTTTTTATGTTTTTATTTTTGAGAGACAGAGGGTGAGCAGGGGAGGGGCAGAGAGAATGGGAGACCCAGAATCTGAAGCAGGCTCCAGGCTCTGAGTTGTCTTCACAGAGCCTGTTGGGGGACTCGAACTCACAGACTGCAAGATCATGACCTGAGCTGGAGTCAGATGCTTAACTGACTGAGCCACCCAGGCGTCCCTCATGTGTGTTAAAAAAATCTTTCAAAAAAACCTTTCTCCTTAGATGCATTTTTCTAGAGATGAGTCAGTATTAACTAGTTTTATTTTATGTAACACTTGTCAGTAAGAGAATACATTTTATTTAAATTTCAAGTTTTAAATGAGCTTGTGCATGGATATTATTTTTAATAATACTGTTTGACTTTCTACTCTTAACATTAAAGATCTATTATTTATATTTTGTTTTATTTAATAATGACTGACTGTCACTTTTAGGATACTGCTGGTCAAGAGAGGTTCAGAACATTAACTCCCAGCTATTACAGAGGTGCACAGGGTGTTATATTAGGTAAGGTTTTACTTAAAGATACTATTGTTGTTTTGGTATTTTGCCACAGATTTGAATCTAAATGTTTTTTTGTTTTTGGATAAACCTCTTTTATTGTTATGAATGGGAACAGCTATTATTTTGCTGAAACTAATTTTCAGTTACCACACAGGATACAATTTCACCTCTCTCAGTGTGTGTTAATAGAATTGAAGTATGTGTATGTATATGTATTATTGTTGTTTAATACACTTGTTTCTCCCCTCTGGGTCTGTAGGTTATGCATACATATGACGGTTAAGCATTGAAAGCTTAAAAACAGACACGCACTTATAACAATATAGTAATATTGCTCTTAGTCACATATCAGAAAGGTAATGTAACTGCTTCTTATTTTAATGCTTAATGTGTGACCCTTTTTATTTCAGTTTATGATGTCACAAGAAGAGACACTTTTGTTAAATTGGATAATTGGTTAAATGAATTGGAAACATACTGCACGAGAAATGACATAGTAAATATGCTAGTTGGAAATAAAATTGATAAGGTAAGAAGTCTGACACTTGGCATTTCAACTATATTTTAGTAGCTTGTCTTAATCTTTGCATTTCTATTTTAGGAAAATCGTGAAGTCGATAGAAATGAAGGCCTGAAATTTGCCCGAAAGCATTCTATGTTATTTATAGGTAGGTGTGTGAACGTTTATCCTTTCATTATTAATGAGGAATTTTAAAATGAAGTTTCTGCTACATTTTTCTCTTTATGAACTGTAAAATGTATATACTTTGTTCATCATTTTCTTGTGCTGTAAAATCTAACCACAGCGCCAGGTTCATTTTTCCTTTTGTAAAAAAGATAGGATCACATCACATGAAGTCACGCAGGACACAGATCACTTGTCTCTGGGTATAACGGCATTGGGTAAAGCTGGGCACCCAGGGCCTTGGTTGTACCTTGCTGGTCCTAGTGTTGGTAGCAGTGGCACCACCTGGGAGTTTGTTGGAAATGCTTAACTCCAGGCCCAGCCCAGCTTTTCTGAATCAGAATCTGCATTTTAACAAGATCTTCATGTGATTTGTATGCACATTAATATTTGAGAAGCTTGATGAAATGGGGCCTGACCGACTACAGCAGGGGCCAGGTCGGGCCCCACCATTTGTATTGGGACACAGCCATACCTACCTCGTCACGTACATGCTGTCTTTGGCATCATTCGTGCTTCGAGGCAGAGTTCAGTAGTTAACAACAAACCATATAGCATTCAGAGCCTAAAGTATTTACATCTGGCCCTTTACGGAAAAAGTTTGTTGACCCTTGACTCCCTATCTAGAAAAGTGGACTGGCGATATCACTGTGGAGATTTTAACATTTTAGGTGTCCTGAGCCTTGTAGCACATCTGAAACTGGGCCCGAAAGACAGTTTATAAAGACACCTAGTTGATTCTGTGTGAAGCCAGCTTTAGGAATTACTGATTTAGCTATCCCACTGTGTTAGCACCTTTTAGGAATTAGGAATGTAAATGAAAGAAGATCATATATAGATAGAAGCAGGGTGGTATAAGTGGAAGATAATAGGTAAACTTAGAAAGGATTGAATACTGCCTCTTCTGCTTACTTGATAGGTGTCCTTCATTTTGATATATTAGTTCAGTAAACATTTATTGAATGCATACATAACAAAATGGACAAACTCCCTGCCCTCATGAAGCTTACGTTCTAGTAGAGGAAACAGACTTAAGTAAGTAAGCAGTGCAGTGAAGGAAATAAACATTGTAAAGGGAGGGAGTATGATGGGTATAGGAGGAAATTAGGGGAAGTTCTTTGTGATAGTGCCGTTTGAACAAGATCCATCATATGAAGACCTAGAGGGAGAACGTCTCAGGCTGAGAGAATAGCACACATTTCCTGAGGTAGGAACTGGTTTACGTGTTCAGGGGACAGGAAGGGGCTATCCCTTAAACAGTGTGGGCTGAAGGAATAGTGTATGTTGGGGGAAAGGATGGTGGTGAAGGGAGATGAGACCTAAGAGGTCATGTTGGGCATTACAGGATATGGTATGGAAATGGATTTTATTCCAAGTGTGGAAAGCAGCAGAGTTGTGCTGTGATCTGATATTCTTTAAATAGACTCGTTTGTATAGAAAATGTTCCATGAGAAGCAGAAGCAAGAGGCTCATCATTCTCTTACAGTGGCCCAGATGAATAATGCTGTTGGCTTTGCATGTGGAAGCAGTTGTGGGTCCTGAAAAGTTGGCAGATCCAGGGGATATTTTATGATAAAGGTGTCAGGCTATGCTGATAGATGGGGTCTGGAGGGTAAGGAAAGAGCCATCAAGGATAACTCTCAGGTCTTTGGCATGAGCAGATAGGTGGATTGTGCTGCCATTAACCATGTGTGAAAGGCTGAGATAAGAACAGGTTTGGGAAAGGGAGTAGGGAATCAAGAATTCTGCTTAGCATAAGAACGACCCATTTTTCAGATAATGAGTAGACTTGCTGGTCATTGGCGTGCAGGTGGTGTTTAAAGTCATGGAATTGGAGCACCTGGCTGGCTCAGTCGGTTAAGCATCTGACTCCTGAATTCAGCTCAAGTCATGATCTCACAGTTCATGATTTTGAGCCCTGCATTGGGCTTGGAATTCTCTCTCCCTTTCTCTCTCCTCTCCCCTGCTTATGTTCTCTCTTCCTCCCTCTCTAAAAATTTAAGAAAAGAACGAAGTCATGGGATTGTAGTGATGACACACATCAGGAACAAATGGATAGAAAACAGCTGAAAATTGAAGCCTGGGATACTCTCAGTAGTTAGAGGTCAGCAGAAAGAGGAGGTGTCTGCAAACAGGCTGTGAATAATGTGCCCTTGAGAGGAGGAGTGTGAGGAGTGTTCAGTGTCCTGGAAGTCAAAAGTGAACAAAGTATTTAATAAGGAAGAAGGTGATCAGCTGTATCAAATGAGGCAAGATATCAAATACAATGAGGACATTGAATGTGACAAGATAGAGTGTTGGTATTTTTTAAAAGAAAAGTATCAACTGAATGGTGAGAACAAAGCCTAAAAAGAGTACAGTTGACCCTTGAATAGTGTGGGGTTAGGGGTGCCGAGTTGAAACTCTGCATATAACTGTTGACTTCCCCTGAACTGAACTGTTAATAGCCTACTGTTAACCTGAATGAAGATTTATTGGTCAACAGTAAGTTAACACATAGTTTGTATGTTATGTGTGTTACACACCATATTCTTACAACAAAGTAAGCTAGAGAAAAGAAAGTGTTGCCAAGGCAATCATAAGAGAAAATACCTTTACAGTACTATACTGTATTTATGAAATAAAATTCATGTATAAGGGAAGTGCACTGTTCAAACTTGTGTTGTTAAGGGTTGACTGTAGTTTGAAGAAAAAACGTGAGGTAAGAAAGTGGAAACAGCTTATGTAGATAACTCTGGATGACGGGTTTGCTGTGAAGTAGAGACCTGGCTGGCTACGGGAAGGCTCGTGGGCTGGAGGGCGCGAGATCGGTTGCTGGGGCAGCAGTACAGTGACCAGTAACTTTGGCAGGCTTTTTAGCTACTGATGTGATCCATTAGTGGGGGTACATGACTTTTCAGTGACTGAGAAAGGATGGGATCCCAGGAGCGAGAAAAGGGGGTGCTCCTAGATGGCAGCCCCCACATTTCATGCACTGTAACAAGACTGAAGGCAGGGCCTAAGGTTACAAATGCAGGCAGGTTCATAAACCCCGTAGGGGATGACCAGTAGCTCCTGTCAGGGTGCTTTCATTTTTCTTAACATAAAGTTAGGTCATGAGCTGAGATGATGAAGGAATAAGCGAGTCCTCTCAGACAGTGAGAAAGGCAGTTACTAGGGAAAAGTAAGACAGGAGAGAGGGGCTAAATGTGCACATGAGTTTCATGAGCATGAACGTAAAAGGAGACTGGCATCCGTGCTTGTATGTCATTTATCCAACTACCTATGGCTGCTTGGCTGCAGGCACAGAACAACCAGATTGTTCAACTTGGAGCCTAAATTTGTTTATTCTGAAATGGGAATAATAATCTGCTTTGGGGCTGATTTTAAGAGCTAATTGAAAAATTAAGGAGGAACTTTGGCATAATGTATGAGTAGGGTTTTAGAGTGCACCATTCTGTCACAAAATCTTGAGCTTATATACTACTGTTGTTATGATAGAATTCAAATAGCTCAACTTGGGAGGAAATTCACGAATATCAAATCCATGGGGAGAAATTGCTCATTTGTCTCTCTACTACATATTGTTGGCTGATATTATGGCCTAACAATTTCCCAGAAAAACATAGGAATATCACCAGAAAAGAATATTCTATGACATTTTTTCTTGGATTTCAGAGGCAAGTGCAAAAACCTGTGATGGTGTTCAGTGTGCCTTTGAGGAACTTGTTGAAAAGATCATTCAGACGCCTGGACTGTGGGAAAGTGAGAACCAGAATAAAGGAGTCAAACTGATACACAGGGAAGAAGGCCCTGGAGGAGGAGCCTGTGGTGGTTACTGCTCTATGTTATAAACTCTGGGAAACTCCATCTCTTGCATATTTGATCAGATAGTGACATCTTTCTGTATATAAACTCTTTAACTGCTATTTTAGGGACCTTGCAGTTTGCACATATTTGTTTTGTATCATGGCAGTAAATATTTGCAAGAAACCCCACTCATCGGCTTTCCCAGGTAAAATGTTATGGTAAGCATGCAGTTTGCAGTCTACAGTTTTTTATGTAACATAAAATAGGTGTACTTTTATAGTACATTTGATTTTATGATTTACATTTATCATGTGATTAAAAAAAAATCCACCTATCTAGTATATGTTGACACAAGGTCTACTTTGGTCTCCTCTTTGCGTAAATACTCCTATCAATTACTGAATTAATTGGTATATAGAACTCCTAGAACTACTGGGAGATATTCAGGTATCATCAAACCTGGCAAATTTCCTTCAGGAATAACACAGAGCATGATTCCACAGCTTTTGCAGGATGTTTGCTGACAGATTCTCTTTTAGTACTAAGCAAAATTCTCTTTACAGGACGCAGTCCAGGCCAATTTATAATTAAGTCTGTTTGTTCTGATGATGCTTCTGAAATAGCATTGATATGTTAAGAAGTTTAGTCTTACTTTTACATTTTCTTCAATGAGTAGCTCAGTTGCTTAACTGGAGTTTTAATTCTGTGATATGTACATTGGGTTCTGACCCTTTGTGCAGCATTTTTAGTTCTGTGGTGTTTGGCAGAATGGCACTAAGGTTTTCCCTCATTTTGGTTTCAGAAGGATGAGGATAGTGTGTTTATGTAACTCATGTAGTACTTAACCACTTTTAAAACCAACACCTTTTTCCATAAATGTTGATGGTGTTTGTTCAGGTACCTCAATTGTAGCTCGTGTAATGTTTATGAACATCTGTATCTTATGACCTCCCTACATGGCTAGTTGATATTCAAAAACCTATTTCTGTGTTTTGAGGGTTGGGAAAAAAGAACACTAAATGACCGTTTGAGAAAGACCTATTGCTTCCAGATTTTGATGTGTGTGGGAAAATACTGTTGCAATGAAAATCTTGGTAATTTACTGTAACAAGTAGCCAATAGTTTATCAAAACCAACTTGTACAGACTAATAAATCTTTTCCACAGTCTACAGTTTTCTACCCTCTTGCTATTATACATTGCATATTTTTTTCACTCATCTGTTATTTAATTTACATTGATATCTGCTATTTTAAACCCCCAACTAAGTTATTTGTCCTTTCAGGCAGGTTACCACAGTACCTCTCAGTAAGATTTATGATACTAATTTCTGGGTAGAAATACTAATTTGTACAGAGTTGCAAGTGATAGACTTTTTTGGGTCACCTTTGAAATACTTGTGATAGTGGATTTATTTCAAGTTGAATTCTTTCTGAAATGTACACCTTCATATAAGAGAACCTTACGTTCTACTTGGTTCACACTTCTTAGACTACATTACATGTGATTAAAGGTTTTATACATTATATATGTATTTACTAAATATAAAACATTTACTCCTTTACTGTTGGAGAAAGGTAGCTAACATGTACTTAACGATTTGTTTGTGTTACATGAAAGCTGTAGATTTGTGTATTTATGTAGTCTCTGTATTGACAAGACATTTATTTCTTGTGTGTTGCTTTTTGCTCCTTGAGCTATATAATAATCTTTTTGTGCATTGGATTGTCCTGTTGATTTTGGTCAAAATTGGGATACATATGAGTCACTTGCTTTTAAACACTAATTTTGTTTGATTTATATTGTAACCTTTTATAGTTTTTGAAATAAATACAGTCTGCTTTCCCTAGATGCATTTGTGCAGGAAGTATTCTACATTTCCATTACTTTCATCAGCTGAGGAACATCTGAATGTCATCTGCATATAGTGTGACTCAGATTCTATTCTATCATATGGCTCTCACTTTACTATTTTCTTGTAGGCTTATTGTTTCATAGTGGAGGTGTTTGTTTCCCCCCCCCCATTGTTTGTTTATTTTGAGAGAGAGCGAGAGTGAGCATGAACAGAGAGGGGCAGAGAGAGGGAGAGAGAGAATCCCAAGCAGGCTCTGTGCTCTCAGTGCAGAGTCTGATGCAGGGCTTGATCTCACAAGCTGTGAGATCATGAACTGAACCCAAGAGTCAAATGCTTAACTGACTGAGCCACCTAGGCACCCAACAGTGGAGGTTTTCTAAGTGAAGTAGTTATAACATCGAAAACTGGTCACTTAAATAGCTGAAGATTTTGTCAATTTCTTCATTTCCAAATCATTTGGAGAAGTTTAAAAGTACCTTTTGCAGATGATACAAATTAAAACAGTTGGTATATAGTGTTTGGGATTCTAGGAGTACTGACACAGATTTAAGTAAATAAATAAATAAATATTTAATTTATATTTAGAGTCATAGCATTTATTGAAAGCTTCCTTGGTGCCAGGTGCTGTTCTAAGTGCTGGATTATTTCATTAAACCTCACAGCTATCTTAAGAGATTGGTTGGTATACCTATTATGCCCATTTTTAAAATGAGGATAATGAAACCTAGATATGTTAAGAACTCCCCAAAGATCACATAGCTTAATCAGTGATGGAGCTGGATTCCAGTGAAGGCATTTTTTTATAAGTCAGTGCTCCTAACCACTGTTCCTTTTGCCGTGGCTGTTTCCTAGCTTTTTGTTTTAACACAGCAGGGTTAAAAAGGGTTCCTTTGCTTTTTCAGAATCATTCTTTTGCTATTTACTTTATAACCAAGAAATCTGAACTGCTTCTATTAAGTAAATTCCATTGATATAAACTAACTAGGTAAGGCATTTGATGTAAAAGGTAAGGTAGTAGAGTGGGTGTCTTTTAGTTCTCGGCCTTCTCAGGATGGAATGAAAATCCCTGACTTAGGAAAGATACAAAGTCAGAGGACATATGGGACCTTAACTTTTTAATTAGCCCTGATAAAAGAAATTAAATCTGGGAACAGCCTTTTGCTCAAAACTGAAATTTGAGGGAATGTTTTCATTTCAAGTACTTAGTTGCCATATCTAAAGATTCACACTTGGTGTTGACTTTCTAGTTGAATGCAGTGGAATTGAACTTGATTTTGATTCACTGTACTTTGGATACTCAAGAAATATATGTGATTCTGTATAAGTGTGGGACTGGCCCCATAGCTTATAAAAGAATCCTTATATCAGTACTTTTTCTATCTGTGAGATGGCACAGACCTAACCTCATATCCATAATATCCTTAAAGATGTTTTTTTAATTTATTTTGAATGAGAGAGAGAGAGAGAGAGCGAGTATGAGTGAGGGAAGGGCAGAGAGAGAGGGGGAGAGAGAGAATCCCAAGCAGGCTCTGTGCTGTCAGTGCAGAGCTCAATGCAGGGCTTGATCTCACAAATCGTGCGATCACGATCTGAGCCAAAATCAAGAGTGTTGGACGTTACCCAGCTGAGCCACCCAGGTGCCCCCCTTCCCATAATATCTTTAAACACAGTTTAGTGTATAGTTTTTCTGATTTTCAGGTAAACTGGGATAATCCTCTAGGTCCTTTAGATTGTAGGTCTTCTCAGTGTTCACATATTATGCTTCTGTATCGTGGGTTCCATTTCACTAGTCATACTTTGGAAGTTTTTTGTCTGTTTAGATGGAGGGATAAAAGCATTTAATGTTTCCAGAAGACATTATTCTAGTTCTGACCCCAGCCATACCTTGGGTTATTAACTAGATACTCCATCCTGGGTTTTGTCTAAGAATGCTGGAAGAAGTAAATAAAAAGAAACAAGTAGGCTAAATCAAGACTTGGAGCTAAGGAATATAAATACAGATTTACCCATATCTCTTTATTTTCCCCCAAATGGGAACATCTTAAATCAGTTTGGAGGGAGGAAAAAGGAGTCAACTTTTGTTATGGGGTTTTAAATTTTATTATTCTTAGCTTTTTGTTTCCTATTTAGGAATAAATTATTTCTGATTGTGGTATAAGGTTTGAGTGCCTCTTAGAGCTGTTTTGTTAGACACACACATTTCCAGTTGTGTGAGCACCTATTCTCAGTCCTGCCCTCCCACACCTCTCTCTCACACACAAACAGTACTTTTTTTTATTAACCTGATATGCAGCAGATTATGTAATTTTATTTATTTTTTTGATTACTAATGAGATTGGGCACCTTTAGTATTTTATTGAATATTTGTATTTTCTTTAATTCCTTGCTCATGTATGCTGAGCCAGCATTCACTTCCATGTCTTCTTTGGATAACCAATTTCCTCCCATCATGCATGTGGTTTAGGTGGGATTGTCAAACCCCAGCTCTAGCTAGAGTTGACCTGGTTATCTTCAACCAGTGCTACTAACTTTCTCTTTTTCCCCATCCCCCAAAATAAATGGTTCAGGGAGAGACACCTGACCCAGCTCAGGCTACTTAGATACAAGATGTTTGCTGAGGCTTCCTTAGGAACTGCTGAAAGAAGATACTTTCTTGGAGATAGTGTGGTGCGAAGATTCCTGTTCTGAACCTGCTGCAGCTCATTTTTCTGCTACAAAGAAATCAGCCTCAGGGCTGTACCGAAAAAATGAGAGGGAGTCTGAGTTGGAGCCCTTATGCAGTCTGGTACCTCTGGATCAAGTTGGACCTGAAATCAGATTTACTTCTGGACTTTTTACTTATGTGAGTCAATAAAATCACTTTGTGTTTCAAGCCAATTTGAGTTGGATTTTCTTTTTTCTTGAAGCCAAATATATGGCACATGAGTGTTTGTGTTCTTGTTTGTATGTCGATATTTATTTGCATAGAGAAGAAAAAATAAAACTATTACTTGAAAAGCCATTACTCTTAAATACCTTAATATTTTAGTGAGGTTATTCTCATTTATTTATTCATAGATATATACATATAAATGAGTTACATTCATACATGTGATTTTAAGGACCTCTTGGTTTATAAGGCCTCCTGGTTTTTGATTTAGTTTTCTGTCACATGAATACTCCCATGAATAGTTCTTACGTCTCTCCTCCCTGAGGGAATCAATGTTACAACCTGGCATGTATATACCCTGTTTGCATTTCTCCATGCTCGCCTCCAATACAAATATGTGTATATACATTGTTATACAAAAATGGTGTCATCTGTATATTTTCCCCTATTTTCTTTCTTACCTAACAATAGATTGTGAAAATCCTTTCAAGCCAATTTATATGCATGTACCGTCTATTTTAGTGATTGTGCAATATTAATATTTGATGGTATGGATTACCACAATTTAACCATTCCTGTAGTAATGGGCATTTATATAGTTTCCAATTTTTTTCCCTTGCAGCTGATATTGCAATAAATATCCTGTACACAGATCTTGTTGTTTCTGTGGGATATGTATCTAAGAGTTGGATCCATGAGCCAAAGAAATAGTGTATATTTTAGGTTTGATATATTTTATAGATGCCTTTCCAAAAATTTGTAACAATGAACATTTCTACTAGCATTTCCCATCAGCAGCAGGAAGTGTTCTCAAGTTTTAATTTTTGTTACTTTGTATTTGCAAGGTGTAACTTCTTTTAGTTTGCATTCTCTGTAGAGCATTTTTTCATGTTTGTGGGCCATTTGGAGTTGCTCTCTTTTAAAATGATTATTCATGTTCTTTGCCAGTTTTCCTGTTGAGTTTTTGTGATTTTATATAAGCTTTTTCTATAGTACAGATTTTAACCCCTATGTGAATGTTTTAAACATTTTTTCTGGGCTGTTATTGTTTTTTCACTTTGATGATGTTATGGTTTTTCTTACAAGTTACTTTTTTTATATATTCTACCTTCTGGATCCCCCAACTCTCAGGTTGTAAATGATGTCTCTTTAGCCTCTTCTGAGATTGTTTTCTTTTAAACCATTAATAACTTGGAATTACTTTTGCTTATGACACATGATAGGGAGCCATTTTACTCTTCTCCATTTGGATAGCCGGTGTGCCTGCACTACACATTAAATACATTTTATTTTCCCTACTGAGCTGAAATGCCACTTTTGTCCTAGATGAAATTTCTGTAAGTAGTGGAATCTACTTTGGCCTTCTATTTTGGGAGTCTCTTAACCTTGGAAAGTTGTGTATCTCACTGTAATTGGTTTTCTTTAATCCTGTGTATAGCATTTTATACTTTAACAAAACATTCTTAGAAGGGCTGTGCAGCTCTCATCAGACTGTCTCAGGAGCTTGAGTTTTGTTTTTGGCTGTAAGGCGAGTACTTCCTTGCTCTTTTTCTGTTTGTTTTTTACATAGAAGTCTTAAACATCACTTTATCCTTTGCCCTTTTTTTTTTTTTTTTGGGTGTGGATCCTTTTTTTAAATTAGTTTTTTCTGAAATGTGATGTGGATACTGATCCTTTGCCATTAATATGTATTGCTGAAGTCTTCTTGCAATTTGTGATTTCTCTTTTGAATTTGTTTGAAGTACTGTATGATTAAAACATTTTAAGGGGAGCCTGGGTGGCTCAGTTGGTTAAGCTTCAGACTTTGGCTCAGGTCATGATTTCACGGTTCGTGGGTTCGAGCCCCGTGTCAGGCTCTGTGCTGACAGCTAGCTCAGAGCCTGGAGCCTGCTTCGGATTCTGTGTCTCCCTCTCTCTCTGACCCTCCCCTGCTCATGCTGTCTCTCTTCTGTCTCTCAAAAATAAATAAACAAAAAAAATTTTAAACACTTTAAGCCAAAAATTTAGTCATTTTCATCTTTTTTTTTTTTTTAACTGGGATTTTAATTGGAATCACAAAGTTCTATATTGTGAGAAAACTGATTAGTGGTAAGACTTGCAATTAGGAAGCATGGGTTATCTATTCAGGTTTTTTACTGTTATAAAATTTTAAAGTTTTCTTTCCATATGTCCTGAACCTTCTTAAAAGTTAGTCTCAGGATTTTTTTTTTCCATTAGTGTGAATAGAATTGGTTTTCTTATTTCAGAATCTATGTAGTTGCTTTTCTGTCTATCCAGGTGCCTAATCAGTTTGATACTTTGGTTTAAACTAGAGTTTCTTTGATTTCTTAGGTAAAATAACAAGAATGTAATTTATTTTAAAATACATATAGTTATTTAGAGGAAATTGCAGGCATCTTGCTGTATTTTGATGTTTTGAATGTGTGCGCTGACAAAATGTTTAGAGGAAACTCCCATTTCACGCCAGCTGTTCAGGCCTGCACACCCCAGCCTTCTGTAGAAGCCACTCATGCGTAGCTCCTTGGCCAGCAGCGCCCACATCTCCCGACTGTCCCCAGGCCATAGCTCTTCTTGGATTTCCATGAGCCAAGCTTTCCCTGGGATCCACCAGATTCTGACTTTTTTCTAAAGTACTAATAGTGAGAACTGGGCTATTGTGTCTGTTGTTGATTACTTCATGTATTGTGAGATTCATAAAATTGGGAAGAGTGTATCTTATTTCTACACACTGAAATACTTAATTTTAAAAAGGGAAATTGCCTGTTAAGTGTAGGTTTCCTAGAAATCAGTATAGTGATTAAAAATATGGCCGTTTGACTTCAAAGTAGGCTCTTCATTCCAGCTGAGCTCTTTTATTGCAGTATGACCTTGGGCCAGTTACCTAATCTTGCTGAGTCTCAGTTTCTTCATATTGCAAATGGGATACTCCACAGCTTCATAGGATTGTGACCTAGGGAGCTAAGGAGTATGGAGCTTGGCATTGTGTGCTTCAAGAAATGTTAGCTGTTATTAGCATATCCTGGTTATTAGCCACTTCAGTTTTTCTGCTGTTTTTAATCAATTTTTATAATTCACAGAAAACAATACATTTTTTTTTGAGATTTAAAGATATTTCTGAAACAAAATAGGACATATTCATTTAAATTATTTTTCTAAAGTTATGGTTTCTCATTCTATGTGTGTATATGTGTGTTTTCCTTTTTTCTTTTAAAAGCACTTTGTCTCTATGATCTTTTAAACAAGGAAATAGTCTAGAACAGGGAGCTGGAAATAAATGATACAAAGATTTCTAGGTAGATAAATTCAGCTAAGGTACCTGTTGAGAAAACTTCCGAGTTCCTTTTATTGCGAAGGCCCGGATATTGACAGCGGGCCTCACCTCAGGCTTCACAGCGTCCCGTGTATCTTGGCACTCTGGTCTACACACGCCACAGGAGCTCCGAACATTCAACTTACTGAGTCAGGAAATCGTGTAGGCTCCTGCCACAAGACATATGTTCTTTTTAGATTCATGTTCCTTTAGCCATACTTTCTTCACTAGGAATTTTAAGCTAGTTAAATATTCCCACATGTGTCACTCATACCACCTATTTTAGGTTAAACACAGCTGACATCCAAGTTTTTCTGTAAAGCAACACTAATAAATCTTGTAGTACTAGATAGATGTACTTTTATAAACTGGTCCATTTACACTTACCTCTCACACAGCTCTCTTAATAGAAATATGACTAAATCACTCTTAAAAAATGATTGGAGTTACAATACCAATAGAACTAGTAACCACAAACCTGCTAAAGAATGTAAAGCTTCATTTACATTCTTTTTGTCCTTAGATATTATTTCACTATAGTTGTAAAATCAAGTATTCAGATTATTTGAATACTTTATGGTTTTATTATCTATTTGATAGAAGTTTCTCTGTTGCCATTTATATTCAATTTTAGGACTTTTATTTCATCTGTGTTTAATATAAGGGCTTACTTTTTTCTTCTAATTTATTTAATTTTTTTCCATTCCTACTGATTCCATCCTGATCTCACACCCTCCCCATATGTAGTCATTATCACTAAGTTTTGGTTTATTCCTCCTATTTCTTCTTACAAAAATTATACAATATCCTTTTTTCCATTTCCTACACAAAAGGTAGCATACCATATGCACTCTTGAATCTTTTTTACTTAATGTAATCTTAAGAAATCACTCCATATATCATGTGTGATGCTCTTTCTCATTTTTTTGTTTTCTTAAATGGTTGCAAGTCCATTTATTCAACCAATGTCCCATGAATGGATGGTGAATAACTGTGTTTGTTTCATTTCTCTGGATGATGAGTTTCTAAGTCAATTTTAAAAATATCAAAGTATATTTTACATAATATGAAAAGCACCCATTTGGGGAATTACATTTTGATGAGTTTTAATAGATATATATATACACTTGCATAATCACTATCACAATAAAGATAAGGAACATGCCTGTCACCTAAAGGGTCCCTTGTTTGTAATGTTTGATTCCCTTCTTCCTCTCACTTCCTCTTTGCCTGATGCCACATGGGGCTTCCTCTGGGGACTCCCGGCAGACTGGTCGGTTACGGTCTCCACCTGTGTATTCTAGACTTCCTTTTTTTTTTTTAATTTTTAAAAATGTTTTATTTATTTTTGAGAGAAAGAGAATCTGAATCAGGCTCCAGGCTCCCAGGTGTCAGCACAGAGCCTGTTGCGAGGCTCAAACCCACGAACCGAAGACCATGACCTTTTGAAGGCATCATCTTTTCTCCATTTTCCATAGTAGAAGTAGGATAATGTGCTTCAGTGCCTTTACTATTAAGATTTGTTCTACAATTCCTTTATTTTTAAAATGTTCTTGGGAGAGCATAGAAACAAGCATGCGCTTAGGTATATCTCCTAAGCTAAACAGTCATTGGTCTTTTAACTAGTGAGGTCAACAAGAAATTGTTTATAGGGAAAAAAAGGTAGAATCAAGGATGGGCTTTCATAAGTGAGGCCAATATTCTGGAATGGATATACCAAAGCAAGTAAGTGGGAAAGCTGCACAATGTCCGAGAGATGCTTGACTTAGAGATTTGGGAAGTAAATCAAGATTATAACCATGTATGGGTACCTGAAGAAGTGGTTGGAAGTGAGGTCAAGATGCTAGATGGGTCATGTATGTTGTTTTCAATCAGTAGATACACAGTTGACTCTATTTGCAGATTGTATTCTGTTCTGACAGTGTAGTGCTATGTCAGAATCAACCATTTTGGTTTACAGAATATTTATAAATCAAGCTCTCCCCCTCGCTACTTTTTTTTTTACAACTTATTTTGCCAATCATTTTATCCAATTACAAAATAAAATCCTTTGGAATTCTGACAGGAGCTACATTAAATATATATATTAATTTATAAACTGACACTTAAGAAAGGATTCCTTCTTGATCCATTCATCAGTTGATGGACATTTAGGCTCTTTCCATGATTTGGCTATTGTAGAAAGTGCCACTATGAACATTGGGGTACATGTGCTCCTATGCATCAGCACTTCTGTATCCCCTGGGTAAATCCCTATTGCTGGGTCATAGGGGAGTGGTATATATATACAATGGAGTACTATATGGCAATGAGGAAGAATGAAATATGGCCATTTGTAGCAAAGTGGATGGACCTCGAGGGTGTCATGCTAAGCAAAATAAGTCAGGCAGAGAAGGATAGATACCATATGTTTGCATTCATAGGTCTAACAGGAGAGACCTGGCAGGGGACCATGGGGAGAGGAAGGGGGAAAGAGAGCAGGGGAGAGTGAGGGACACAGATCAAGGGAGACTACTGAATACTGAAAATGAACCATGGACTGAAGGGGAAGGGGGAGGGAGTGTGGGGGTGATGGTCACGGTGGGGGGCACTTGTCGAGAGAAGCACTGGGTGTTATATGGAAACCAATTTGACAATAAACTATTAAAAAAAAAAACAAAAAAAAAATAAAAAGGCTTCCTATCTGGACACATGGCATGTCTTTCCATTTATTCAGCTCTTATTTTGCCTCCTTGAATGAAATTTTAGAATCTTTTTCATATATATCCCTAGCTACATTTGTTGATGGGTTTCTAGGCATTTTTTAAAATCATTTTTATGTATCTATGTTGTATCAAGGGATTTAAAATTTTTCATTTCTCACTAATTGTTTTCAGTAATAAATAAAAATTAGTGCATATATGTCTTATAAAGAGGATCTTTTGGGGTGCCTGGGTGGCTCAGTCAGTTGGGCATCTGACTTCAGCTCAGGTCATGATCTTGCTATTTGTTGGTTTGGGCCCTATGTCAGCTCTGCGCTTGATAGAGCAGAGCCTGGAGCCTGCTTCAGATTCTGTGTCTCCCTCTCTCTCTACGTCTCCCCCGCTTGCACTCTCCCTCTCTCCCAAAAATAAATAAAACATTAAAAAAAATTTTTAAAGGCATCTTACCAGATCTGCTATTAATACTAATCTCTTTAGTACTTTTTGTTTCCTAGGTTCATAATTATGTGTGAGTAAAGATAACTTTGTTTGTACCTGATTCTGTGACAGTCATTTTGCTCTTTGCCTTTTAATGTACTATTTGCTTTTTTTTTTTTTTTAATTTCAAGACCTAGTCTTTCTGTTTTAGGATGTTGATATGACTTCTTTCTTTTAATATTTTATTTCAATGTTATTTGGAATGACAGCTGAATTTTTTCAAATTCGTCTTTGTTTTTTGTTTTTGTTTTTTTTTGTTCACCACCTATTGATAACAGTAAATTGTTGCTTGGTTTAATATAATGGATTATGTTGAAGAGTTCCTGTTGCAAAGTCATCCTTACAGTCTTGGAATATATCTTACTTTGTCTGAATTATACTGTTAAAAATATTCTTCTGGATTCAGCTTATATATTTATTTATAACTTTTACATCTATAAGCTACATGGACCATGGCTTGTGAATTTATTTGTTTTTAGCAACTTGAAAAGGTCAAATCATACATATAATTGTGCTTCTCCCCTCCACCCTGTAGACTTCTAGCTGTTCCACTGTGTTTTATAGGAAGAGATTCAGTGAACATAAACTCTGGCTATCCAGGGAGACCCTCTAATAGAAAAGTAACTCATAGTAGATCAGTTTGTCCTAAATTTTCAAATTTATTGCTATTGAATTGTAAGATTTCTTTAATTTCTTCTGTAGTTGGGGGTATGTATACCTTATGTATTATTCTAATTGTGTATTTTATTTACTCCCCTCTCCCCTTGGTCAGACTTGGGTATTTAATCTGCTTTATTTTTACTTTCTATTTTAAACTTTCATTCTTTGGTTTTTTTACACTTTTTGTTTTGAAATAGTTACAGCTTTGCAAATTGTTGCAAAGATAGTACAGACAGGTCCCATGTACCCTTTCCCTGGTTTCCCCCCAACAGTTACATCCCATATAACTATAGTACAATATCAAAACTAAGAGATCTACCTTGGTGCAATGCATGTGTAGATATTTCTACGCTACATTATGGGTGAGTTGGTATAACCAATATATTCAAGATACGGACAGTCCCATCACTGCAAAGATCCCTTGTTCTATCCCTTTATGTCACCGTTGCCCCCTTTCCCCACCATCCCTGACCCCTGGCAACCAGTGATTTGTTCTCCATCTATATAATTTTGTTATTTCAAGAATGTTATATAAATGGATTCATACAGTATGTAACCTTTTAGGATTAGCTTTTTTTCACGCTGCATATGCCCTTCATCCATCTAAGTTGTTGTGTATATCAGCAGTTCTTTCATTTTTCCTTGCTAAGTGGTGATAGCATGTTTGCTCTAAAGTAGTTTGTGTACTCATTAACCTATGGTAGGCTATTTTAATTGCTTTCAGTCTAATGTTTTGGGGTTTTTTATTTATTTATTTATTTATTTTGAGAGACAGAGACAGCACGAGCAGGGGTGGGTGAGAGAGAGAGAGGAAGACACAGAATCTGAAGGAGCTCTAGGCTCTGAGCTAGCTGTTAGCACAGAGCCAGACGCGGGGCTCAAACCCATGAACCATGAGATCATGACCTGAGCCGAAGCCTGATGCTCAACTGACTGAGCCACCCAGGCGCCCCTGTTTTCAGGTTAGAGCTATGCTGCTATGAACAGTTGTGTACACTGTCTGGATGGAAGTGTCAAGCAGTGTGGGTGCGCTGTCATTGTCCTTGATTCTTAATTTTCTGTGACTCGGTTTTGATGTATTATAATTTTTAAAAATGTTCTTTAATTGCATACTTATTTTATAGACAATCTTTTTTTTAATTAAACTTTTAAAAAATATTTATTTCTGAGATAGAGAGACACCCACACAGATTGTGAGCAGGGCAGAGAGAGGGAGACAAGACTCAGAATCTGAAGCGGGCTCCAGGCTCTGAACTGTCAGCACAGAGGCTGACGCACGGCTCTTACTCATGGAACTTCCAGACGATGACCTGAGCCGAAGTTGGTCACTTAACCGACTGAGCCACCAGGAACCCCTATAGGCAATCTTTTTTTTTGTAATACAAACATTTAAACCATTTTCTGCTGTCTACAGTTGATCTATTTTGATATCAAGTATTCTGTTTATTTGTAATATCAGTTTTAGTTATGTCTTTGGTTAAGAGCCAGTTCGAGGGGTGTGGTTTCATTTCATATGGTAAGCACTTTGTTTTGTTTCTTTCCCTATAGGTTGTTTTTCATCTTCTTGTAAGCGTCTACTTTACAATTCAGTTATAGTTAGAGAATGTGGAACATAAAAATCTCTCTACTTTTTAGAATTCATTAGGGTTTTCTTGATAGCCAAGAATTTGATTTCTTTTTTCTGGTCGGTTTATATTTTATCATTTTACTTTAAACTTGCAGTTGGAGAGGCCAAGACAGCCAAGGCCAAGAGCAGTTATCTGGCGTGCTACAATGAGACAGTATGTTGGAGTTGCTCAGTTTGGGGCATTTAAAGTTTTTCTAAGTAGAGGAGAGCTGTCCTACAAAGAAGGACCATAAGGTACTTAGTCCTCAAGTCACAAAGGTGGAGACCAAGAAGAAATATAATTACAGAAAGAAAAAACACTACTACCCACTGTCTCTTAGATGCCGGGTCCTGTGCTTGGCTTTCACTTGTATTAATTATTAAACCTTTCAATGTGTTCACCACGCTGTACTATATGGAATATATTATATTAAAGCACATTATTAAAAATGTTTATAAAAGTACTATAAAAACAATCATTAAACTTTTAGAATCTGATGAGTAGGTGTGAAAATTTTTATTTTACAGAGAAGGAAATGGAAACTCAGACTAAGTAACTTCCAAGGTCATAAAGCTAATAATAGAGTTGGGATTTTGATTTATTTTTAAAAATATTTCATGGATATAAAGAAATTTAGTACATATGATTTATAGAAAACAAAGTTTTATGCATATGCATGTATTAAGCATGTCGAATCATTCACATCTTCTATAGTGTTGTTATTTTGTCTACTTGAGCTGTCAAATTCTGAGAGTTGTATTAGGTATATTATCATGATTTTATCAAGTTCCTGTAACTCTAGGAGTTTTAGCTTTATGTTTAGTCTGTAAAGAAACACAATGTATATATTCTTTATGATTGTATCTCTCATCGTTATGTAATATTCCCTCTTTGTCTTATTTAGTTAGGTTAGGGTCTTGAATTTTAACTAATCTGATGATAATATTGCAACCATAGAGTATTCTTATATACTTAATTTCATTAAATTTTTTTCCACCTTTGTAATAAAAAGCCTAGATAATGTAGTTATATTACAAAACAATAATATGATGAATGCAACACTGAAGTCCAACTATTTGTGTGGGAGTATGTATGCTATAGTATAATTTAATTTTGGAAATTCTACGTTCTCTATAAATCAGCCTTGGTGACAAAATAAAAAACAAATATTTACCTTTAGATTTTTATTTCCAAGTTTGGAAAAACTTGAAGAAAATATAAAATACAGGAATTGTAACAAAACCTTACTTTTATGTATCACTTTAATGGAGAAAAGGAACTGGTTAAAGCATTCAAAGGGAAGGACACGAGAATACCAGACTCACTAGTTCCATATGATTAAGATGCAGCTATTGGAAATCCCATCCCAGTCTCCACTGATGAGTGGAGTTTGTGTAACTTATATTTTAGGTGTGTCAATTAACTAGATGGGAGGAATACTTTCACCCTATATGTATGCATCATGATATATGCTTTAAATATCTTACAATTCTAGTTGCTAATTAAATGGGGTAAAACAGAGTTTTTCTTTTTTTCAAGAATGGGTCTTGACTTACAAAGGATAAGTATTATAGTTCCTAGGTTAGTCTTTGAAAACAGAGATTGAAGTAGATTCAGGAGATTCTAAAAATCTATTCTAGGTTCTGTTTGAATTTAAAAGAAAACCAATCATGTTTTGGATGAGTGGAGAAATTCCCATTCACATAGGGTCAAATGTTTTGGTAAACACGGAAATGTGATGAAGGTGCAGTCGCTAGTGAAAAAGTAATGGTCCTCCTTGCATAAACCAGCGTTAATTTTCTCATTCACACAAGAAATATTTTAGTTTAAAAAGTTTTTTTAAGAAATATTTTCGTTTTCGGCGACTGTAAGGCTGGGAAGATTCCTGCCGGGCCGAGGACGTAAGATCACCTTCTCCTCTTCGACCTTTTCCCCGAACCCCTTCAATAAAATGGTTTGATCCTAAAAAAAAAAAAAAAAGGAAATATTTTCAATTGCCTACAATCTAGAACAAGACAGACGAGTTCCCTATGGACTTTATATTCTTGTAGGATGAGATAGAAAAAAATTACATTTAGATTTTGAGGTCATGGTGTACCTGGGTGACTTGGTCAGTAAAGCATCTGATCTCACCTCAGATCATGATCTCTTGGTCCGTGAGTTCAAGCCCTGCATCGGGCTCTGTGCTGACACCTTGGAGCCTGGAGCCTGCTTCAGATTCTGTGCCCCTTCCTTTCTCTCTGCCCCTCCCTGGCTCATGCTCTCTCACTCTGTCTCTCAAAAATAAATAAATGTGAAAAAAAAATAAAGAGTTTGAGGTTATTTTTTTCCTATATAAAAATCTATACTCCTGCCAACACAAAGCAAAACAAAAAAACAAACAAAAACTTAAATGTTGCTTTGCTCTGCCACCAAGACATGGAAGTTTCTTGGAAATGAATTTATTTTTGTATTTTAATGTTTTTTAATGTGTATTCATTTTTGAGAGAGACAGAGACAGAGTGTGAGCCAGGGAGAGGCAGAGACAGAAGGAGACATAAAATCTGAAGCAGACTCCAGGCTCTGAGCCATCGGCACACAGCCTGACGTGAAGCCTGACCCCACAAACGTGAGATCATCACCTGAGCTGAAGTTGGATGTCCAACCGACTGAGCCACCCAGACGCCCCTTGTATTTTATTTAACTCTTAAGCTTGACCATTTCTGTTGCTAGGGTCACATGGCTTGGGATAAGACCCACCATTGGAGAGACAGAATACACAAAAATTAAGAAGGAAAGATTGTAGATTTTCAGTCAGGATGTTGCAGGGAAGGTCGATATGTATGGAGCACAAGATAACTTCAACTTTGCTGTTCTCTAAATTTTGAAATTTAGCTATTAGATTTGTAAAGTGTGTGTTCAGGGCCTAATTGCAGCCTGTCCCATCAGACTATTTCTCTCCATAGTTATGTTTCAATAACTATGCAGGTAATATAGGTATTTTATACCTTTCATATGTATATACGATATGGTCATCAAAAATGGATTCAGTTATTTTTAAGGGAATATTATATATCAAGAAGAATGTGCACTTTCTATAAGAAATGTTTGTGGTTGTCTTTTTTTTTTTTTAATAGCCCATTAAAAGAGAAAAGCAGGATGTAAACATGTGACGACAGAATCAATACCTCTAAATATCTTCCAGTTCTCCATGAGGGGGCAGCAGCTCTTTAGTTATCTGAGAAATTGAGCCATCCTGCCGTGAAGGCCACATTCAAACACAGACTGTCCAACTGAGAATTTTTACAGGTTGTGCTTTTCTGTTGTTGCCAGATTTCTTGTCCTTTGCCTTATCTCTCTCTCATTCTTGTTGTCTTTTTTTTTTTTTTTTTTTTTTTTTTTTTTTTTTTTTTTTTTTTTTTTTTTTTTTTTTTTTTTTTTTTTTTTTGGCAAAGTTCAGTCATGGATCACCTTTTTAGTGGATCTGAGCCTTCCCGTTCTGAAATGGCCTACTTATGCTGAAGTCAACAAGCATATTTCACAGCCGTCCTCAGGGCCAAATTACAGTTCAGCATCCACAGAGGTTGGCTTGGCTGGAGATTGAGAAAATGGAAACATAATTGATCCTGCATTTTAGGGGAGAGGATTGCTTCCTTCCTATGATACACCTTTATCTTTTTTAAAGGAAAGTTTCAGGGGATTAAAAAGAGGCATTACTGACAAAATGTGGATACCACTAATGTTTTGAAAAACAAGGCTTTGAAATTATTTATTTACTTTTACATCTTTGCTGTAAAATCATTTCAGATATTAAAGATGAGATTATATTAATCTTTTTTGTGAGAATGGAACTATTTTCTGGAAACACTTAGTTAAAGGATTTAAAATTGCACTTCATTTTCCACTGAAGTTTTAAAACTAAATTGTTCGATGATTTGGACTCCAGTATTTTTGAATACATTTAATTCTAATATGCTTCCTTCGCCAAATGTTTTGAATTATAAGACAATTCTGTCATTGTATTCTTCATCAGAATCTGGCACTACCTCTCTTTCTCTGCTTACTTTGCTTAAATGACACTATTTCAGGTTTGAGTAATGACAGACATGCTTGATATAAATATATATTCATGACGGTAGAGTCATTTTTAGGAAGTTCTGAAGTCTTTTTTCTACTAATGTTCTTGATCATGCTTGCCACTTTAAAGCTGTTGGTTATATTGATAACATCTACATTTTTATTAGTAACATTTCTATTTCTTTAATTTTTACTTCTATATTAATTCTTCTCTCTACTTTTAAAATATAAACTTTATTTTTTATAGCACATGTAGGTTCCCAGCAAAACTGAGCAAAAGCACAGGGTCCCCTACACTCCCTGTGCTGCATATACACGACCTCACCCGCTATAAACATCCCACCCAGCTGTTCTCCCATTCCTGATTTCTAGTTTAATTCCAGGGTCATCTGAGAAGATATGATTTCTTTCAAGTTTGTTATGGTCTTTTTTTTTTATGTTTATCTTAATCAGTGTTCCACATAAGTTTGAGGAGAATATCTATTCTGTTGTTGGGTGAAGTAGTCTACAGCTGTCAATTATAACCAGTTGATTGATGGTTCCGTTGAGTTCCACTATATTTTTTTAATGATCTGCTTGCTGGATCTGTCCATTTCTAATGGAGAGATACAGAAATCTCCAGCTATAGGGGCACCTCAGTTGGTTGAGTGTCTGACTTTAGCTCAGGTTATGATCTCATGTCTTGTGGGTTTGAGCCCCACATTGGGCTCTGTGCTGATAGCTCACAGCCTGGAACCTGCTTCGGGTTCTGTGTGTCTCTCTCTCTCTGCCCCTCGCCTGCTCATGTTCTGTCTCTCTCTCTCAAAAATAAATAAACATTGAAAAAAAAATCTCCAGCTATAATCGTGGCTTCATCTATTTCTCCTTGCAAAACTATCAGTTCTTGCTTTATGCATTTTGATGCTGTGTTGTTAGGTACATACACATTAAGAAGGCATTTATTATGCCTTCTCAGAGAATTGACTCCTTTGTTATAATTTAATGCTCCTATTTATCTGTAATAACTTTCCTTGACCTGAAGTCTGATTTGTCTGAAATTAATATAGGTACTCCCATTTTCTTTTGATTAGTTGGCATATCTCCATCCCTACTAATCTCTTTTTTTAAATGATTTGATTTTTAGGTAATCGCTATACCTAATGGGGGACTCAAACAACCCTGAGATCAAGAGTCATGTGCTTTATCAACTGAACCAGCCAGCCTCCCCCATGCCTTTATATTTAAAGAGGGTTGCTTGTAGATAATATATAGTTGAGTCTTGTTTTTCATCACTCTGACAATTTCTGTGTATTAATTGGTATATTTTAACTTTTGGCAGTCAAAGCCATTATTGATATAGTTTAATGTTAACATATAGTTTAATATATTTGTTACTGTTTTCTCTTTGTTGCCTTTGCTCTTTGTTCTTATTTTTCTTCTACTCTTTTTCTTTAAAAAACATTAAAAACGTTTTTATTACTTATTTTTGAGGGAGAGATAGACAAAGTGTGAGTGGGGGAGGGACAGCAAGAGGGGGAGACACAGAATCCGAAGCAGGCTCCACGCTCTGAGCTCTCAGCACAGAGCCCAACACAGGGCTTGAAAACATGAACCGTGAGATCATGACCTCAGCTGAAGTCACGCACTCAACTGATTGAGCCATGCGAGTGCCCCCCTTCAACAATTTAAATATTTCACTCTATTATCTTCTTGACACATGTTTTCTGAGAAGATATAATTCTTATATTTGCTCCTTTATAGGTAAGATCTATCTTTGCTACTTTATAAGTAAGGTTTTCTCCTCTGGTTTCTTTCAAGATCTTTTTCTTTCTCTTTGATTTTCTGCAGTTTGAAAATGACATGCTTAGGAATAGTTGGCTTTTGTTCTTAGTTTTGGTTTTTTGTGGGTTTGTTTTTTTGTTTGTTTGCATTTACTCTGCCTGGTGTTCCCGAGCTTCCTGGGTCTGTCATCTGGTGTCTTCTTTATTTTTTATTATTTTTTAAATGTTTCTTATTTATTTTTGATACAGAAAGAGACAGAACATGAGAGAGGGAGGGGCAGAGAGAGAGGGAGACACAGAATCAAAAGCAGGCTCCAGGCTCTGAGCTTATCAGCACAGAGCCCGACTTGGGGCTTGAACCCATGAACATGAGATCATGACCTGAGCTGAAGTTGGAGGCTTAGCCAACTGAGCCACCAAGGTGCCCCTGGTGTCTGACTTTAATTTGGGAAATTTTTCTGTCATTATTATTTTAAATATTTCTTCTGTACCTTTCTCTCTTCTCTTACTAGTACTTCTGCTATATGTGTTATACCTATTTGTTCCACAGTTCTTGAATATTCTGTTCCATTTTGTTTTTCATTCTTTTTTCTCTTTGTTTTTATGTTTTGGAAGTTTCTATTGACACTTCCTCAAGCTCAGTGATTCTGTGGTTCTTAGCCTCAGTATCTAGTCTACTAATAAGCACATCAAAGGCAGTATTCATTTCCGCTACAGTGGTTTTGATCTCTAGCTTTTTTGTTTGGGTTATTTTAATTTTTATTTGATTAATTATAAAGGAAATTGAGCATCATTTTTTTTAACTTTTTCCAGTGTGCTAAAATATACATAACGTTTACCATCTTCACCATTTTTAAGTAGCGTTCAGTGGTATTAAATACAAGCATAGTGTTGGGCAGCACCTCCTCCATTCATCTCCATAACTCTTTTCAGCGTGTAAAACTCAACTCCAATACCCATTAAATAGTAATTCCCCATTCCTGGCAACCTCTTCTCCCCAGTCTTGGCAACCACCATTCTAATTTCTGTCTCTATTGACTATTTTAAGTATTTAATGTTAAGTGGAATCATACAGTATTTGTCTTTTTTTGACTGGCTTCTTTCACTTAGCACCATGTCTTCACGTTTTATTCATGTTGGAGCACATTGCAGAATTTTTTTTCCTGTTAAGTCTGAGTAATATTTCATCATATGGATATACCACATTATACTTACACATTTATTTGCCAACGGACACATGGGTTGCTTCCAAGTTTTAGCTTATTGTAAGGTTGCTATTAACATGAGTGTACAAATATCTCTTCAAAACCCTACTTTTAATTCATTTGGGTATATACCAAGAATTGGAATTGCTAGAAAATATGGTAATTCTATATTTAATTTTTGAGGAAACAATATATTGTTTTCTACAGTGGTTGTGTTCCCATTATCAATGCATAAAGGTTTTGACATCACTTTGTTTTCAATAATTATTTCCTGGTTTTTTTGGATAGTGGTCCTCCTAAGGGGGGTGAAGTGGCATCTCATTTTGGTTTTGAGTTGCATTTCCCTCATTATTAGTGATGTTTAACTTGTTTTTATGTGTTTATTGGCTATTTGTATATTTTCTTTGGAGAAAGGTCTATTCAAGTCTTATGCCCATTGTTGAATCAAGTTGTTCGTTTTTATAGTGTTGAGTTTTAGGAGTTCTCTCTATTTTCTGGATATTAATCCCTTATGAGATTTTTGACTTGCAAATATTTCCTCTCATTTTGGGGATTGCCTTCTTACTCTATTGATATTACCGTTTGATGCATAAATTTTGAAAGTTTTCATGAGGTTCAATTTATATTTTTTCTTTTGTCACCTGTGCCTTGGCATCCTATTCTAGAAATCATTGCCAAATCAAATGTTGTAAAGCTGTACCTTTTTTTTTTAGATTTTTATAGTATTAGGTCTTATGTCTACATCTTTGATCCATTTTGAGTTAATTTTTTATATGGTGTTTGATAAGGGTCCAGCCATTCTTTTGCATATGGGTATCCAGTTTTCCCAGCGTCATTAACTAAAAAGACTGTCTTTTCTCCATTAATTTCTTGACAGCAATGTCAAAAATCATTTGATCATATATGTAAGAGCTTATTTTTGGTATCTATATTCTATTTCATTTGTGTATAAGTCTGTTTTTATGCCATTACCACACTGCTTTGATTACTGTAACTGTGGAGTAAGCTTTGAAATCAGGAAGTGTGAGTCTTACAGCTTTGTTCTTTTCTTTTTTAAGTTATTATATTTTTCAGCTATTTTCTTTTAAACAGTTGTTTTGGTTATGTGAGGTATCTTGAAATGTCACAGGAATTTTAGGATTAGTTTTTCTATTTCTGAAAAAAATGACATTGGGACTTTGATAGGGATTGCATCGAATCTGTAGATTGCTTTGTGTTGTATTGTATTGATATCTTAATAATTAGGTTTTGTAATTCAAGAATATGAAATATGTATATTTATATCTTCTTTAATTTCTTTCAGCGATGTTTTGTAGTTTTCATTGTATATGTCTTTCAACTTCTTGGTTAATTTCTAAGAACTTTATTCTCTTTTATGTTTATAAATGGAATAGGTTTTAAAATTTCCTTTTCAGATTGTTCATTGCTAATACATATAATGCAGCTGATTTTGTGTGTTGACTATTTATTTAACTACTTACTGAATTCATTTGTTTTAACAATTTTGTGTGTGTATGTGTGTGTGTGTTAAATCTTTAGGATTTTCTACATAGAAGATTATATCACTTACAAAAATGCTAATTCAAGGGGGCACATGCTCCCCAATGTTTAAAGTAGCACTATCAACAATAGCCAAATTATGGAAAGAGCCCAAATGTCCATCAAAAAATGAATGGATACAAAAGATGGGACTATATATATGTATATATATATGCACATATATATATAGTAATAATGGAATATTACTCAGAAATTAAAAAAAACATGAAGTCTTGCCATTTGCAACATCATAGATGGAACTAGATTGTATTATGCTGAACAAAAAAAGTCAGAGAAAGATAAATATCATGCAATTTCACTCATCTGTGGAATTTAAGAAATGAAACAGATGAACATAAGGGAAGGGAAGGAAAAGTAAGATAAAACTGAGAAGGAGGCAAACCATAAGAGACTCTTAAGTACAGAGAACAAACTGAGGGGTGTCGGTGGGGGGATGGGCTAAATGGGTGATGGGCAGTCAGGGCAGCACTTGTTGGGATGAAGCACTGAGTGTTGGATGTAAGTGATGAACCACTAAATTCTACTCCTGAAGCCATCACTACACTGTATGTTAACTAGCTTGGATTTAAATAAAATTTTTTAAATGTTAAAAAATAAAATAAAAAATTTTTTAAATATAAAAGAAAAATCCATTTTGAGGATAAACTAAAAAAAAAGATCATATCATCTGTGAACAGAGATACTTTTGCTTCTTCCTTTCAATTTGAGTACTATTTATTTATTTATACCTAATTGCTCGGTCTAGAACTTAGAGTACTATGTAGAATAGAAGTGGTAAAAATGCGCATCCTTGCCTTATTCCTGTTCTTTGAGGAAAAGATTTTAGCATTTTTTTATAAGGAATGTTCACAGCAGCTTTATTTGAATAGACAAAAACTGGAAACAATCCAATGTCTATCAACAAGAGAATAGATTTTTTACTTTTTATTATTATTTTATTTTATTTTATTATTAATTAAATAGTTTATTACCAAGTTGGTTTCCACATAACACCCAGCGCTCTTCCCCACAATTGCCTCTCTCCATGACTATCATCTCCTTTCCCCTTTCCCCTTCCCTCTTCAGCCCTCAGTTTGTTTTCAGTATGCAAGAGTCTCTCTTGAATTGTTCACAGATGACTTTTATTATGTTGAGATAGTTTTGCTCCATTCCTAGTTTGTTGAGTGTGTGTGTGTGTGTGTGTGTGTGTGTGTGTGTGTGTTAGCATGAAAGGGCATAGAATTTTGTCAAAAGCTTTTCTTGCATCAGTTGAGATGATCATATGGGTTTTTGTCTTTCATTTTGTTCATGTGGTGCATTATATTGATCAATTTTTGTATTCTGAGCCATCCTTACATCCCAGGAATAAATACCATTTGGTCATTGTATATAATCCTTTTAATATGATGCTGAATTTGGTTTGGTGGTATTTTGGGGGGATTGCACATCAAAGTTCATAAGGGATAGGGGGCTGCAGTTTTCTGATAGTGTCTTTGGCTTTAGTATCAGAGTAATGTTGACCTTATAGAATGAGCGTGGAAGTGTTTTCTTCTTTTCAATTTTTTGGAGAAGCTTGAGAAGTATTTATGTTATTTCTTTTTTAAATGTTGGCAGAATTCACCAGCAAAGCCATCTGTTCCAGGGCTTTTCCTTGACAGGAGATTTTTGATTACTGAGTCAGTCTTTTTACTAGTAATAGATCTATTCAGATTTTGTTTCTCATAAGATACTTTTGGTAGGTTTTATATTTCTAGCAATTTGTCTATTTAATTTAATTTGTTATTGTACAGCTGTTCATAGTACTCTTTTTAAAATTTAAATCCAAGTGAGTTAACATATAGTGTAATAATGATTTCAGGAATAGAATCTAGTGAGTCATCACTTACATATAACACCCCGTGCTCATCCCAACAAGTGACCTCCTTAATGTCCATTGTCCATTTATCCCATCCCCCTACCCAGCACCTTGCCAGCAGCCCTCAATTTGTTCTCTGTATTTAAGAGTCTTCTGGTTTATCTCCCTCTCTGTTTTTCTATTATTTTTGCTTCCCTTCCCTTATGTTCATCTGTTTTGTATCTTAAATTTTACATATGAGTGAAATCATATGATATTTGTCTTTCTCTGACTAATTCTGCTTAGCATAAAGCATTTTAGTTCCATCTGTATTTTTGCAAATGACAAAGATTTCATTTTTTGATTGCCAAGTAATATTCCATTGTATCTTCCTTATCCATTCATCCATTGATGGACATTTGGGTTCTTTCCATACTTTGGCTATTGTCAATAGTGCTGCTACAAACTTTGGTGTGTATGTGCACTTTCAAAACAGCACGCTTGTATTCTTTGGATAAATACCTAGTAGTGCAATTCCTGAGTCATAGGATAGTTCAATTTTTAATTTTTTGAGGAACCTCCACAACTGTTTTCTAGAGTGGCTGCACCAGTTTGCATTCCCACATGCAGTGCAGAAGTGTTCCTATTTCTCTGCACCCTCACCAATATTTGTCATTTTCTGAGTTGTTAACTTTTAGCCATTCTGACAGGTGTGAGGTGATATCTTATTGTGGTTTTGATTTATATTTCCCCGACGATGAGTGAGTGATGTTGAGCATCTTTTCAGGTGTCTGTTAGCCATCTGGATGTCTTCTTTGGAAAAGTGTCTCTTCATGTCTTTTGCTCTTCTTCACTGGATGATTTATTTTTGGGGGTTGAGTTTGATAAATTCATTAAGATTTTGGATACTAACCCTTTATCTGATAGGTCATATGCAAATAGCCTCTCCTGTTCTGTTGGTTCCCTTTTAGTTTTGCTGATTGTTTCCTTTGCTGTGCAGAAACTTTTTATCTTGATGATAATAGTTCATTTTTGCTTTTGTTTTCTTTGCCTCCAGAGAGATGTTTAGTAAGAAGTTGCTGAGGCTCAGGTCAAAGACGTTGTTGCCCGTTTTCTCTAGGATTTTGATGGCTTCCTGTCTTATGATTAGGTCTTTTATCCATTTTGAATTTATTTTTGTGAACGGTGTAAGAAAGTGGTCCAGGTTGATTCTTCTGCATGTTGCAGTCCAGTTTTTCAAAGCCATTTACTGAAGAGACTGCCTTTTTCCTGTTGGATATTCTTTCCTGCTTTTTCATAGATTAGTTGGCCATACATTTGTGGGTCCCTTTCTGGGTTCTCTATTCTATTCCATTGATCTGAGTGTCTGTTTTTATGCCAGTACCATACTGTCTTTATGATTACAGATTTGTAATACATCTTGAAGTCCAAAATTGTGATGCCTCCAGCTTTGGTTTTCTTTTTCAGGATTGCTTTGGCTATCTGAGTCTTTTCTGGCTTCATACAAATTTTAGGATTGTTTGTTCTATCTCTGTGAAGAATACTGGTGTTATTTTGCTAGGGACTGCATTGAATATGTAAGTTGCTTTTGGTAGTATTGACATTTTAAGAATATTTGTTCTTCTAATCCAGGAGCGTGGAATGATTTCCTCCTTTCTTTGTGTGTCTTCTTCAATTTATTTCAGGTTTCTATAGTTTTCAGTGTATAGGTTTTTTACCTCTTTGGTTAGGTTTATTCCTAGGTATTTTATGGGTTTTGGTGCCACGGTACTCTCCTATAGTCCTTTTTATTTCTGTAGAATTGGTAGTGATGTCCCCACTTTCATTTCTGATTTTAGTAATTTGAGTATCCCCCCTTTTTTTCTTAGTCCATCTCGCTAAAGGTTTGTCAATTTTGTTGATCTTTTCAAAGAACTGACTTTTTGTTATGTTGTCTTCTTCTATTGTTTTTCTATTGTCTGTTTATCTCTGCTTTAATGTGTATTATTTCCTTTCTTTTGCCTGCTTTGGGTTTAGTTTCATCTTCTTTTCTAGTTCCTTAAATTGTAAAATTAGGTTGTTGATTTGAGGTCTTTCTTGTGTGTGTGTGTGTGTGTGTGTGTGTGTGTGTGTGTGTGTGTTGACATTTAAACCTATAAATTTCCTACTCAGCCCTCTTTTACTGTGTCACATACATTTTGGTATGTTGAGTTTTCATTTTCATTTATCTCTAAGGGTCTTTTGTGGTTTTCTTTGATCCATTTGTTTGTTTAAGAGTTCTTTGTTTAATTGCCATAAATTTGTGAATTTTCTATTTACTTTTGTTATTGATTTCTAATTTTATCCCATGTGATTGGCAAAGACATTTTGTATAATATCTATCTTTTTAAGTCTATTGAGACTTGATTGGTGGACTAACTTATGGTCTATCCTGGAAAATATCCCATGTGTACTTGAAAAAATATGTTTTCTGTTGTTGTTACATAGTACTCTGTATATGTGTGTTAGATCTGGTTGGCTTATTGTGTTAAGTTTTCTGTTTCCTTACTGATCTGGCTGGTTATTCTTGGCATTATTGAGACTGCAGTATTGAAGTCCCCAAATATTACCATAAAACTGTCTATTTCTCCCATCAGTTCTGTCAGTTTTTGCCTCATATACTTTAATGGTCTACTATTATTGTCATATCTTTTTGCTCTATTGAAACTTTTATTAATATACAACGGCCAATGTATTTTGTAACATTTTAAAATCTATTTCCTCTGATAATACTATAGCCACTCCTACTTTCATTTAGTTACAATTTGCATGGAATATCCTTTTCTGTCCTTTTAATCTATTTGTGTCTTTGGGGCAGTACAATGCAATTCAATTCTGAGGACAGCGTTTGCCCTGTGACCTTACTGCTCTGCCATATCTAAGAAGAGTTGTTGATTTTTCCATTTGTTCAGCTTTGTACTTGTTAGGACAGAGTGGCAATGTCTAAGCTCCTGACATGCTAGAACAGAACCCTCCACTTTTTTTTAACTTTTGGTTTGAATGATTAGTCAAAAACTTTCATTCTTTCTTGCATTTAAGATTACATTTTTTATAGCTCTACTTCTGCATTCCATAGTTTTTGATATGTGGCATTGGTATTTCAAATTTTCTTATCCTTTTAGACTTAAAATTCTTTATTCTAAAAATGTTTAACTTTTCCCCCCAAGGGATAGAATTTTGGTGGAGGAGAAGGGGGCTTTACTTTGTTATCAATTTTTGATATTATTGCATTGAGGTCAAACTGTGGACTTAATGTTTTCTCCATTTTTGCACTTTTTGTGACATTTTCCTCTATGGCCTAATACACAGTTTGTTTTGTAAATGTTCCATGTGTGTTTAAAAGTAAATTATGTTTAGTTGGCTCGAATGATGGACGATGAGTATATTCTGGGAAAGAAATATGATGGGTACATTCTGTGTTCATAGATACTTCTGGATTGCCCTTCAAAGAGTCTATAGCAGTTCACCTACTGTATATGAGAATCTGATCATTCACTTCCTCACCAACAGATGGTATTATCATCTTTTTAGTTTTATCACAATAATGGCAAGAGGCACCTGATTAATTTGAATTTCTGTCGTTACTGAGATTGAACATTTATTTATAATGCTTATTTGACTTGAATGTTATCTTCTTGAATTGCTTTTTTTAGTCTATCTTTTCTTGGATTTTGGGCTTTTCCTATTGATTTGTAGAAGTCTTTTGCAACTTAGGACAGTTTTTACAAATATTTTCTTCAGACTGTCATTCATCTTATGTTCTATGTTCATTTTGTGTACATCTTTAAGAGCCTGGGGTTACAATATCCTGTTCTGTATCTTCTAATCAAGTTATACTTATGTCTGCAACTTTTGATCCTAAAATCTCTATCTCTTGCATAGACCTTTTATCTGAAGTTTGAATCACTAAAGCCAACTTCTGAAGGTCTCATAGGATCCTTGAACTCAATATTTCTAAAAGTCAGTTGACTATTCTCTACCTGCTTAACCCAACAATTTCCCTCCTTGCATATTCGCTATCTCAACATAAATGACCCAAACTATCAAACTAAGAAGAGGTCCTAGATCCCTTCCACTTATTTTTCATCCATTGACAATTTATAGTATATGCTACTTCATTAATATTTCTAATTTCCTTCCTCTTCATCAATTCTCACTGCTTTTCCTTAGTCCAGGTCTTCATTAAATATCTCTCCTATTACAATTATATCCTAGAATATTAAAATATTCCAATTGATCTCTCTGAATCTGATCTTCCTCTATTCAACTTAAGTGCCACAGTGTTACTAGAATATTTTTTTCTAAAGGACAAAAATGATGATGTTTGGTAAAGGAGTCACACATTAGAGACTAAATTTTTACACAATCAAAATTTACTAGGCAAGTGAATAAATAAGAATGTATAATCCATAATCAGGAGAAACCAACCTTGAGAAGATCCAGATATTAGAATTAGCAGATAGGAACTTAAAAAGAGCCAGTATGAAGATATGCAAAGACTTAAAGGAAAAAATGGCTAGATTTAGTGAAAGACAGGTAATCTCAGCAGAGAAATGAATAAAAAGAACCAAACTGAAATTCCAGAAGTGAAAAGTGGTATATTTGAAATGAAGTGTTTACTGGATGGGCTTAAGCATAGATTTAAAGATGAGAGAGGAAAAAAATATGAGCTGGAGACAAATCAATAGTAAGCATTTGATCTGAAGAACAGCAAGAAAGAGATTATAGTAAATGGTGAAAACATCAGGGGTCATAGAACAATACCAAGTATTCTCATATATGTGTATCAGCAGTCCCGGAATGGAGGAGAGTGAGAATGGAGAGAATAGTTGAAGATATAATGGCTGAGAATTTCCAAAATTTAAAAACACCGTCCTACTCATAAGAGAAAACCCAAACAAAACCAACCAACCAAACAGCCAGCTTACCAAACAACTCAGGTAACCTAAAGTAAGGTAAATTTGAAGATATCTCTCTAGATATGACATAATAGAACTCTGAAAACAGAGCTGGAGAGAGAGTATCTCTAAAACCAGAAAACAAGGATACAACTGTTGAAAAGAAAAAGTCTGTTTACCCAGAATTTTATATCAGTGTAGAGTATCCTTCAAAACTGAATTTGGAATAAGGAAATTAGGGGATAAATGAAAACTTGGAGAAATTTTCTCCAGCATACCTGTATTTCAAGTCTAAAGAAAGTACTTCAGATTAATGTACCGATAAGTGGAAACTTGGAAACAAGATAAAAGAGCACCCAAAGGATAAATGTGTGGGTAAATGTCAAAGGACACCGTTTTAAATTTCTCTTTCTTAAAAGGGCAATGAACTATTTTTAATAGCAAAATAATAGTTATTGTTTATTGACTTTGATATTATGCCTTTTTATATATAGCAATGCACTTAGTTCTCAGAACAAAAGCCTAAAGTGGATGTCTTTCCCATTTTACATTTGAAAAAATGGAAATGATCATAGTCTGTAGAGCCCACAGCTGGAAAGGAGCAGAGGTGGATTTCCAATGTAGGACTTTCTGCATCTAAAATAGTTTCCAAATTTACCTTTAGTTCTTTGATGCCAGAGTCATGTTTTGGAATATTCTCCTGGTTACGGTGATGGCAATACAGCAGGGCCACGGAAGACCAGGGGTCCTGACTCTGTCTATTCTAACATATGTGCATCCTTGTGATTAACTCTGGTAGTATCAGGGAATTGTGCCACTAGCTCCCCACATTAACTTCTTTCTATGAACTTGTACTTTTGAAATAGTTTTAGATTTACAGGAAAAATTGAGAAAATTATATCGAGTTTTCTCATGTACCTTGCATGCAATTTCCCTATTACTAGTATCTCATGTTAACGTGGTACATGTACAACTGCTATAATGAATGAATCATTATTCATTCATTATTATTGATTAAATTCCATGGTTTTTAGTTTTTACCTATCCTTTTCCTGTCCTAATTTTCCATCAAGGGTACCACAGTATATTTAGTTGTTATATCTCCCCAGGCTTCCCTTGGCTGTAGCAGTATCTCTGACTCTCCTTGTGTTTGGTGACCCCAACAGTTTAAGGAGTGCCAGTCAGGTAATTTGTAGGTTGCCCCATTGACCCCTCTCTCAGAAATTAATGTTTTAAGTATAAAAATGAGAATGACATAAAAATTGAACATTGTCAACCTCTTTTAGAAGACATTATTTCAACAAGTGCAGAATATACATTTTTTATGAATTTATGTATTTATTTTAGAGAGAGAGAGCAGGGGAGAGAGTGGAAGAGAGAGAGAGAGAGAGAGAGAGAGAGAGAGAGAGAGAGAGAGAGAGCGGGAGAGAGAGGGAGAGAGAGGGAGAGGGAGAGAGAGGGAGAGGGAGAGAATCTTAAGCAGGCTGCACAATCAGCACGGAGCCCAATGCAGGACTCCATCCCACCACCCTGGGATCAGGACCTGAGCCAAAATCAAGAGTCTGAAACTCAACTGACTGAGCCACCCAGGTGCCCTAGGATATGTATTCTTTTAAAAAAGCTCATGGAATATTAAACAAAATGGGTCATATCCTGGGCTGTGCAACAAGTCTCAATGGATTGCAAGGGAATGAAATCTTACAGCTTATGTTCTCAGATCTCAATAGAATAAAAACAAGTCAGTAAGACCTCAATAAAAAAGTGGTATGTCTTCTGCCTCATGTAAAATTGCTCAGCCTCAATTAGAAATTCCTCAGCAGGGCAGCGTTTGTAATTATCTGCTCGTACCCCGCAGCCACCTCCCCAGCTTTAGTGAGAAACTTCTGAGGGTGCCAGACTGCTGTTCTCATACCTCCTCTCACTTCTTTGTCCTCATTTACCCACTGGTGACTTGCTTTATAAAGACTCCTGTGCTTTTTGGCTTCTGTCTTTCCCTATTACATAGAAAGCAATTCTTTTATCTGTATATTTTATCTTTATTTATTTATTTTCATGTTTGTTTATTTTTGAAAAAGAGAGAGTGAAAGAAAGCCTGACACAGGGCTTGAACCCACGAGCAGTAAGATCATGACCTGAGCCAAAGTCAGATGTTGAACTGACTGAGCCACCCAGGGGCCCCTTATTTTTATCTTTCAACAAAATGTGTTTTCTGTTTTGATTATGTTGAGGCTGACATTGGTGGTGGCAAGTGTTAGCATTCACCTCATTTTTCTGTTTTGACTGCATTATCTTCCATTTTTGTGTCATTTTGACTTATATGTGTTTTCTGTAAACAGCATACAGATGAAATTTATTTTGTAATGTTTTTTTATTTTTATTTTTAAGAGAGTGTGCAAGTGAGGGAGAGGCAGGGAAGGATGGAGACAAGATCTGAAATGGGCTCTGCGCTGACCACAGAGAGTTCAAAGTGAGGCTCCAACCCACGAACTGTAAGATCATAACCTGAGCTGAGTTAGACTGTAACTGAGCACCCAGGTACTCCTGAATTTCAATTGCTTCTGTTTTGAGGTCTAAAAATATCTTTCTCTGCTGGATTTAACTCTTTTATTTTTACTGCAGTAATTGATAAATTTAGTCTTTATACCTCTAACCTTGGTATATGCTTCCCATTTATTGTACCTTTTTTTTTTTTAATGTATCAAGTGCTCTTACTTTGTATCCTGTCTTCTTTCTTACCTCTCTCCCATCTTTTCATCCCTATTCCGCTTCCTCTTGAAAAATTTTTGTGATTTAAAATTTATATATCTTTTTCTTCTTCAAACTGGTAACCTTATATTTTTCTGTCAACATTGACAATTCATCTTTTTTACCTGCCTCTTCATAGGCTGAACAGTCAGGAATCTTAGCAAATTCAATACCCCTCTTTGCCTACCCACTGAATTTACTTTCTGAAAACATGTGAAATTGTCATCCCAAAGTTGTATTATTTCAAAACCACGATTCCTAGACTCTCAGAGAAATGGTTTCTTAAGTATGTATAGTATAGAATAAGATGTCATGATCTTACTGGCTTCTTTACTTTCCATTTTTTCTTGAATTCCATGATGGCTTTTTTCCAACCTTTTTTTTTTTTTTTTTTTTTTGGTTAATTTTTAGTGAAGTACAACATCTAGTAATTCCTTAGGAATGCGTTCCATGAGGCGTAAACTCTTGGAATCTTTGTAATTTGAAAATGTCTTTTTTTTTTTGCCTTTAAAATTATATAATGGATTTGTGCTTGAATTCTAAACTTAAAATTATTTTACTACAGAGATAATATTGCTCTATAGATTTCTTATAGATGAATGGTCATATGCTAGCCTGCTTAAATATTTGAAAACAAGTTTTTTAACATTTATTCATTTTTGAGAGACAGAGTGTGAGTGGGGCAGGGGCAGGGGCAGAGAGAGAGGGAGACACAGAATCTGAAGCAAGCTCCAGGCTCTGAGCTGTCAGCACAGAACCTGATCTAGAGCTTGAACTACTGGACTGCAGGATCATGACCTAAGCTGAAGTCATACTAACGATGAGTTTGCAGTTTCCTCTGGTCTTCTTTACAAATTCTGTTTCTTCATGTTAGTTCTTTTTCGTGGTGTTGATTTTCCTCAGGTATCTGAGGAAGTATGTCTAAATTTACGAGGAGAGATTTTTATTTCAGTTCTTTTAGGTAAAAGATATTCCTTCAGCAAGTTGAGAATTCTGATTTTCCTGGAAGTGAATATAGGTTCCCAAGGGTGTGCAGGAAAGACGAGGAGGATGTGTGTGCTGGCAGGTGTGCCTTACTGTAAATGGCTACCTCGTCTTGCGGGTGTAGGGCTCCCACCCTTCTTACCGCTGACATGTGTGGGAGACTATCCCGTTTCTGTGGTGCTCTGAGAGTCTTTCATATCAGAACTCATAATTTATTCAGAGCAATGTACTCTCAGAATATAAAAAAAAAAACCACACAAGCTTTCCTTATAGTCACCTATGAAACACAAGCCTGGAAGACTGGAAGGGCTATCAAGATTGGAATGAATGGAGTTATCGATCAGTGACTTTTCACTGGGGTAGTGAGATGTATTGATTTTTCTATTATCGCCATAACAACTTACCACAGACTTAGTGGCTTACAACAACATAGATTTGTTATTTTGCAGTTTTGGAGGCCAGAAGTCCTAAAATCAAATTGTCAACAGGGCTGTGTTCCTTCTGGAGGCTGTAGGAGGGAATCCATTTCCTCACGTTTTTCGCTGGTTTCTGGAGGCTGCCTGCATTCCTAGGCTCATGGCCCCTAGGGCTTCCGTCCATAGAGCCATGTCTTCACATTTCTCTCTCTCTCACCTTCTTCTGTGAGTCTGACTCACCCGCCTCTTTCTTGTAAGCACCCTTGTAATTACATTGGGCCCCGTCAGATAATCTAAGATTATCATTCCACCTCAAGATCCTTAAATGAATAAATTTTGCACAGTCCTCTTTGCCACATAAGATGACATATTCATGGTTCTGGATTTTAGCATGTGGACGTCTTCAGGGGACCATTATTCTGCCTCCCTCAGGAGGCTAAGAGGTTTGTGCCTTTCTTTGATGAGGCACAGTGGTGGGTGGTCTCAGAGCAGATAAGAAGGCGTCCTTGGTTGGGGGTAGATGGTAATGGTCCTTCTGCTCTTTCCCTGTTAGTCTCCTACTTCCTCCCTTCCCCACTCCCTACTGAGGCCATCTATTCTCTTTCCTACTCCTTCCCGCTCCTTGACACTGACAACTCTAAGTCATCCTACAGGATGCAGAAGCCATGCCCCCAATTAACACAACTCAAAGGATACATGTCAGCATTTGAACAAAGTATTGTCAGAAAGGATATAAAATGTAGGGAAGGATTCTTTGTGGATTCTGTAAGGGCCTGTAAAAATCCAATTTATGTACCAGAAATGACTACATATGTTCTATAGTCGAAATACCTCTACCGAATCCTGAAATGTATATGTGTTGGGCCTGCATTTAATCTTGGGTCGTCTCTTTGGATTATGACGTGAAGTGCACTTTTGAGGTCTTTGATGAGAACCACATGGCGGAGCTTTCCGGTCAAGCCGTAGAATGGGGTAGGCCCTCCGCCTGCACAACGCATCCTGCGTAGCTTCTGTGTTTGATGGATGGCTGCTCCTCCCGGTACGCAGCAGATGCAGCTTTCTGAAACAGTGAAACCTGATAACAGAGCCCGTATTTAATACATTTACCCTGAGCTGTTGATAGAATTAAACACACATTAGCTGAGGATGCTGTTCTTTCCCTTCATTTGAAACACATTATGTGTTATTGTTGTTACTATTGAACGGGCCACTGTTCTTTCCCCAACACTGTGCTCCCAGGAAAGGGCGGACAAGCAAAAGAACAGGGAAAGCACGGAGCAGTAGGAAGTGGTGTCAAGTCCTGGCAAACTCATTAATCACAATTAATCAGGACCTGGAGGCCATCTGAAGTTTAATTTTGTAATACTTAAGAAGACAGTATATAACAAACAGTTTAGCACAAGAAACATTACTTTGCTTAAGCTCCTGGTGGAAACACACTTGTTTCTTTTACAAGTACTTTTTAAATTATGAAATGCTTCAGACACACAGAAAACAGAGAACAAAACATCTATGCACTTAAGATCCAGATTTTTTAAATGTTGACACTTACTTTGTTTACTTCAGATACTGAGAAACATGGAACAAATACAGTCAAAGCCCCCTTCCCGCCTCTCCTGACCTCATGCTCCCTCCCCCCTCCCGTCTCCATGGAGCAAGCTGCTCTCCCCAGGTTGGGAAACACCCTTCTTATGCAGCCTTTTGGTTCTTACAAAGGTTCTGTGCAGTTGTAAAATATACATTTTTGTCTGATGTGTTTGGAGCTTCATATAAGTGGTATTATCTCACACCCATAATTTGTGCGACTTAATTTTATCCCTCAACATCACTTTTGAGGTTTGTCCACAAGGATACATGTGACTCCAGCATCTCCATTTAATGATGTCATTCTGTCCCATTGTATTAACGGGCCACATTGTATCTACCTCTTCTCTTCTCGACAGGTATTGGAACTGTTTCCAGTGTTTTGTTATTTCAAAAAAAAAGGGGGGGCCCCACTTTGTTCTTCCTGTTTTTCTGTATGTTTGTATGTATGAGTTTTTGCTTTCTAATTTATTAATTTCTGCTGTTTTCACCTATGTTTAAAAATGTACTCTCAATCTTGTCCTCGCCCTTCGTGCGGGGAAAACTCCCCCATGTCTCCGCTCAACTTTTGTCACATGGAACACTTCTATTACTAGACAGATGTAAGCATTATTCTCCCACATCCAACAATTCTGTGACTCCACTGGGATGTCCTATGATCCGGTTCTGACACTATCTACCCGGAGTTAGCAACAGACCCCACAGGTTAAGGGCTCAGCCCCCCAAGTCTACAATCAAAATTGGTCTCTTTCAAAATTATAAAGCTCCACCCCATCTCCCTAAGGGCCACTGCTAATGCAGTAGTAGGTGGGCTCTGTCTCCAGTCTCTCAAAAAGCAGAAAAGTGAGAAAAATCAGTGTCTTGAGTTCATGTAGCCCTTTCAATGCTCAGGTCTTTCTAAGTTTCAAGAGAAAGGAAAGACCCTGTGAGTATTTGTATTTTGAAACTTCCCCTCCCCCCACATTTCACTGAGCTTCCTGCACTTTTAGCAACTTCTAATTCTGCAGAATTTACTGACATTTGGCTGTTTGGGGGAGGACGTATTCCTAAAAGAGAACTACTGCTGAGTGAAGAATTTAGTAGAGCAAAGTAAGAAGACAAACTTCTCAGAGCAACTGCCACCATATTTTTCAGCTCTGCGATCCAAGAACACAAGATTGTCATATAAGAGACACAAGTAAGGGATTTTTCTCTGGAAACCAATAACAACAACAACAAAAATCCCTTAAACTGCAAAAAATTAAATTGGTTATAATTAAGGAAATATTTTAAACAAAATCCAGCTGTTAATCTAAATGCTGATGTTTTAATTCTGTTTCTAATAGCTTTGGATTGAGACGCCTCAGAGGGAATGCCTCAGAGGAGAATTAAATGTATTAATGGTATCATTTCTCACCTATATCTCCTGAGCAGAGGTGCACTCTGGCTGGCTCATGTGATTGTCATGTAATAGTAAAAGAGGCAAGAGAGGCTCTGTTTAAATAGACATTTCCAACTTAGCTAGTGTTATCCTGGAACATTATATGAGCTCAGTGTTTGTTGCAAGAATTGATTGATTGGAAAACACTGGGATGAAATTTAATGACATTTATGTTAAAATATATTTAGGTGAGGAACGCTTGGGTGACTCAGTTGGTTAAGCTTCTCACTCATGATCTCAGCTCAGGTCTTGATCTCAGGGTCATGAGTTCAAGCCCTATACTGGGCTCTACACTGGGCATGAAATTACTTAAAAAATACATAAATAAAACAAAATAAATTGAGATGAAATTTATTTTTGAATTACACAGATAATATGAGTCATTTTAGGAAAATTAGAAAATTTAGATACCAAGGAATATGAATATATAAAAACAAGTTTACATATTACTGATTCCTGTTCTTGACCCCAAAATCACTCTCAAAAGAAGGACTAAAGAAATAAAATTTGGGAGATAAAATAAGATAAGCTTTGAATTTAAGAAAATGCCAACTGCCTTGTATAAACATCAAGGAATTCCTGCTGCCTGTGTTACAGTTTGGACCCAGTGAAGGGAGACACAAAATTATGTGTCTCCTCCTCTTCTGAGAGAACAGTGCAGAATCTGGGGAGCAAGAAAAGAACAGTCTGGTGGTGGGGTGGGGACACCACTGTAAAGACCAGGTCTGACGGCACTGGTGGCTCTGGCTTGCCTGGGCACACTGTGGTCTCATCTCTCTGCTGCAGATCACGGGGAACACAAGAGTCTATAAATGATACTGATGGCAGGGAAGCAAGTGGCTCTACTCTACTATTTTCCTATTGTCCAGTGGCTTCTTCAAAGGATGCAGTCTCCTTCCTCAGGAATGTCCCTAATCTTCAGGGGTTGAGTTGTTACAATAGAAAGATAGACCAGAGAACAAATAGTCAAATTTACTTGGGGGTTATTTCCATTACCTTGGGCCAAGAATAGTGAAAGGAAGAGAAGGAGGAAAGCTATGAATACCCTCCCCAAACAGAAAGTTGATAACTCAGTATGGGTTTTTTTAAATCATTAAAGTCCTTGGAAATATGGTGGGTTAACACTGTTGCAGAGAAAGACATTGAAGTCACAGCCTTGGTAGGTCATTGTATACTTTAGGATGCTATTCTGTCACCAGGAACGTGGTTACAAGAAACCAAACAAATGAAAAACAAACCTAACATTAACACCTGAAACCACTGTATATCAACTAGACTACACTAGCAAACATGAATAATAACATCAAAAAGAGAAATAGAGTTGCCGAATTTTGCCCACCAGACTCACATTCCTCCTGTGCACTTCAGCTGACTGAATGGTCCGTGGATCTAATCAAAAGAAAGGTGGGGTTGCTATGTTCATAGTAGATACAAAGTATATATATTTTAAAGTTTATTTATTTATTTTGAGAGACACAGAGACAGCATGAGTGGGGGGAGGGGCAGAGAGAGAGAGAGACAGAGAATCCCAAGCAGGCTTCACAGTGTCAGGGGAGAGGCCAACAAGGGGCTCCACATGGGGCTCAAACTCGCTAGACTGTGAGAGCATAACCTGAGTCGACACCAAGAATGAGTCGCTTAACTGACTGAGCCACCTAAGCACCCCAAAAGATACAAAATATTTCAAGGCAAGATGCGTTACTAATAATAAAGAGGGTTCCTGGATAATGATACGAAATCAACTAACCAGGAAAATAGAATACCTCTATGCTTTTATGCACTTAGTACCCTTCTCTCAAATATGTGAAGCATAAATTGAGAAGTAGAAAGAGAAATCAATCCAACATGATAGAGGATGTCTGGCACTCATTTCTCAGTAACTGATTCATTCCTTCAACAAATATTAATCACGCACCTACCAAGTACTAGTACTGAGAATACAACAGTGAATAAATTAGGCAGAAATCTCTGAGCTCAAGGAACTTTGATTCTGAGGCTAGATCAAATAATCTAAAAATTAGGACACAGAAGCTTTGAACAGCGCAATAAACCATTTTCACCCAATTGGACACATTAAGAACATAGTTTTAAATCACATGCAAAACATTTATTAAAAACTGACTATATACCAGGCTATAAAGTAAATATGCACACATGAAATCTAAGGATTAGTATCACATAGACCATGTGATGCTAGGAAGTCAGAAAATCAAAACTAAAACTGTAGGAAAGGAGATATGTACCCAAATGGCACAGAAACTAGGTCTGTTAAAAAATTACCGGAAACAGTTAATCTGGAAACAAAATTTCACTTACAAAAAATAGGTTAAGAACAATTGTGATCTATTCTTCTAACCAGCAATAAGCGTTTATAATATATACCCACATGCATCAATATAGATATAAACCTCCAAAGGTTATTTTCATGTTATTTCATGTACACTACTTTGAAATTATGTACTGTGGAATCATATACTGTTTCACTTTGCATGACAATGTGGTGAAGGGGTAAAGAAAAGCAAGCTAGACCCAGAATTCAGGATTGTAGGAAGGGGATGAGATCAGAGACTTACCCACAGAGGATTAATGATGTTTCCATCTTTTTACCTGGGGTCAAGCTACAGGGTGTAGCGAATTCTAAGAGGGACCCAAGGATCTCTGTCCCCTAGTGTTATAGCCTGTAATCGTGTCAGTTGATATTGCAAAAGAGATTTTACAGTTGTAATCAAGGTTACTCATCAGTTGGTTTTTGGTTCATCCAAAGGGAGCTTGTCTCGGTGGGTTTAAGTTGGCCACATAAGCTCTTTAAAAGCAGACTTTTCTCTAACTAGTTGCAGAATAGGAAATCAGAGATTCAAAACAGCAAGAAGGACTTAACCGGTATGCCATACATGTCAGGATCCATGTCAAAGGCTGAGGACTTAGGTTCTGCAACTGCTAGGAACTGAATCCCGCCAACCTCACTGAGCTTGGAAGCCGATTCTTGCCCAGAGCTTCCCATGAGAATTCAAGCTGGCCGTCATCTTGTCTTCAGCCTTGGGATAACGATGGCTGAAAACGCCATCCCACCATGCTGGACTTCTGACACGGGGAGCTGTGAGCTGATGCACAGTCTTATGTAAGCAGCCAGGTGTGTGGTACTGTGTGATGGGGCAATAGGGAACTCATACATGTGGGTGTTTACATTGTTGTAGTTGTACCTTCTACACATTCTATAAATATTCCTTAGTGTGATTTCATTATCTAATACATTTTTTCCTGGTTTGTAGAATATTTTTTTGAAATTTATTTTTACAGGATGTAATTGACAACATTGTGTAAATCAAAGATGCAAAATGTGTTGACTTGATACATTTATATATTGAAGAGAAAGTCAGCAATGAGTTCTCTTGACTTCAGTGTGCCTTCTAGACAATGCAGATGTGAGGGAGTGGGGGGATGTGTGAAAAGAAATATATGACCCGTGCAATAATGACAATATGTCTTAAAGATAAATCATTGATTCTGGGCCCCTTTTTTGGTGACAAGTCTTTTAGTAGACTGCATAAAGTTACCAAGCAAAGATTACAACACTGGGCCAAGAATGCAGACTGCTATTTATGGTGGCCCAGAATTTGGGAAATGATTCAGACCTGTTTATTCTATGTAATGATGTTATTGTTGCACTAAATGTAGGGGTTGTAAAGCGATTCTGTATGTTAGTTTAAATGTGTAAATATTTCTGTTACGACATCCTTATGTACACTGACCAGGAATATTTTATTTTATGGTGTGCTTGAATTAAACCCATTACAATCAAAGAAAGCATTTCAACTTGCAGTAAAGCTGGCATGGCTTCTAGGGTCCCGGACCCAGCAGGCTTGAAGTTGCTACTAATAAAACAAGGAAATAGGGGCATAAAACCCGGGAGCCTTAAGACGGCAACTCTATTGATTTAAAAAAAAAACTTTTTAAAAATGGATTTTAACAGATGTAAGATGAATGGCACGAAAGAAATGAAACTTAACATGAATAATCAGCCACAAGATGGCATTTGAATCCTGATATATTTAAAGTTCCAGATAGTATTGGGACGTAAACACATGTCCCTCTTAACCTCTTCCCTTCCCTGGTTACATTCCTTCATACCACCCTGTGATAAGACTATCAGGTTTATGTCCTCTGTAGCCTAACAGTCATAAAATAACTTATTTTTTCAGCTTTTTAAAAAAATCTCTTCTAATGGTTAATTTTATGTGTCAATCTGACTGAGCCATGAGGTGCCTGGGTATTTGGTCAAACATGATCAGAGGTGTCTCTGTGAGGATATTTTTGGATGAGATGAACATTTAAACTGGTAGACTGAGTGAAGGAGATTGCTCTCTATACTGTGGGTGGGCCCACTCCAATCAGTTGAAGGCCTGAATAAGGCTGAAGCTTCCCCAAACTTCTCATTCCTGACAGCCTTCAAACTGAGACGTTGGCTCTGCAGATTTTGGACTTTCCAGCTTCCATAATTATGTGAGTCAATTACTTATAATAAGTATCTATCAATCTGTCATCTTTCTATCTGTCCTACTGGTTCCATTTCTCTGGAGAATCCTGACTACTATACCTCTTAATTTATTGTTGACTAACTCCCCACTATTACAAAAGTTCAATAAAGGCAAGGACTTTGTCTTGTTTGCTATTATATCCCCAGTGGCCAGACTGGCCCTTAAAAATCATACAAATAATATTTGCTGAATTAAAGAATCTTCCTGGTGGAGCTGTGATGCATTTACATGTCACAGGGCAGCACTGAAGGGAACAAATATGTCAGCTTGGGAAAACACTGACTACTTGGGTGGATGGTGGAATGCGTCATGTTGTTGTGAAAAGTAAAATGGAAGCGATTTTTTATTTTTTTATATTTTTTAAAATTTATTTTTGAAAGATAGAGAGAGACAGTGCAAGCAGGGGAGGCTCAGAGAGAGAGGGAGACACAGAATCCAAAGCAGGCTTCCGGCTCTGAGCTAGCTGACAGCACAGAGCCTGACACAGGGCTTGAACCCATGAACTGTGAGATTATGACCTGAGTAGAAGCTGGACGCTTAACCGACTGAGCCACCCAGGTGCCCCCTGGAAGCAATTTTTTTAAGAGAGTCAGAGCATATTATACTAGAAAGGGAAGTTTCTATAAATTCTGCTAAAAAGCAGGGATAATTTATTCATGGATTTTAAATATTATTTGTAGATATTTGGAGATTATATGTTGACAGCATGGGAATCTGCTGCCCAGGATATCCTCAGTCTCGACCATGTCGTTCAGCTGAAGTAAACTACAAAGAAATCCGTATCAGTCATGCTTACAGATTTCAGGGGCCTCTCTTAGGAAGAGGTGGAGGGTACAGAGACCATTCTTGATGGCTGGGGGGACTATGAATGTGAGCCAGGGGCTCGTGCGTCATGTCTGTGACCTGCAGATTCTATTATGAATCACCGTGTCTCACTGCCTCGTGTCGCTGCGGTAAAGCAGGTGGTCCTCCACTGTGAGCAGTCTTTAAAAAACAGTCGGGTGAGAAATAGAGTCCGCGTGACTGACTTACGTAGAGGGCTGGACCGAATCAGGGTACAATCAGAGATGCACTATTTTTCTCTCTCCGGTACCTTTGGAGAAGCTCTTTCTGGTGTCCCTTTCCCTGTTCGCTGCTGGCAACAGGCAGATCCACTTTCGGTGGTGAGAACTGTCACATTTTGAGACTTTCAGTTCCAGCGCAGTGTCACACAGGACTGCAACCTCAGCTCCAAATCCAGCTTCTCCTCTCCTTCCGCTTCCCCTTGAAGATGCGGTTCAGGAATCTGCCTCTGGGTCCAGTTAGTTTGCAATCCCTTTGGGACCTTCCCGAGTGGACTCTGAAACTGGCCCCAGTACACGGAAGGCACGGAAGGCGGGGAGAGACGGAGGACAGAGGGAAGCTGCTCCATGTTAACAAGCAGGGGGCTTAGGAGGCTTGTCGTGGGCACCGCAGGAGTAGATCTCCGCTCTGCCTGCCGGAATCTTAAGTTCATGCAGAGCCTGTACAAGGGTCGGGTTTCCAGTCCCGACGGCCTCAACACCACGTTGCTGTCTCACCGCTGTGTCCTTGGAGCAGCTCTGGGAACGTTCCAAGGGGAAGGGAGGAGCTGGGAGCCCCTGGTTACCTGGGTCCAGATCGAGGGTCAGCTGGTGTCACATCTTTTGTTGGAAGGGGGCATTTGCAGAGCATTTTATTCTTTTTTTAAACCTATTGAGATATAATTGACATACAATTATTACATTGGTTTTAGGTGTACAACATAGTGATATATTTAAGTTTATTTTGAGAGAGAGAGAGCACAGGTGGAGGCAGAAAGAGAGGGAGAGAGAGAATCCCAAGCAAGCTCTCTGTTGTCAGTGAAGAGCCTGACTAGGGGCTCGAACCCACCAAGTCATGACCTGAGCCTAACGAAATCAAGAGTCTGACACTTAAGTGGCTGAGACCCAGGTGCCCCTACAACATAGTGATTTGACATTTGTCGACATTGCAAAATGGTCACCACGATGTTTGTCACATAACAAAGTTAATACAAGGCTGCTGACTCCATTGCCCAGGGTGTATGCACATCGTGTCAACCACTTCAAACAGGTCTCTGCTTTCATTAATGCTCCACCGTGATCTCCCACTTCTCCTCCATGACCACTGTTTTCCTTGGTGGGGACAGGACAAGGAATGGGAAGAAGGGAAGGGAGGAAAGGGACAGAGCTCTCTTCACATAGATGCTGCTGTTCGTAGTTCTGAGTGTCAAATTGGCTTCTGTCCTGTGGACCTCCAAATGCTGACTTTTGGGGGGCCATTAGTGGATCCTTCAGAGAAGCCCAATGTGAACCTCCGCCCTACAATTTCCTGACCCTTTCCACCTTCACCCTACTTCCTGCTCACCTGCCGGGACACCACCCCTCACCTGTTTCTTCAAGGTCTCTTCTTCACCCTGACTAGGAGCTCCCTTGGTTGTGTGGGGCGGGGGGATCCTTTGAAGCTCGCTTGTGCTCCTTGGCCCATGGAACGTGTACTTACTTGCCTCCTAGTCCCCAAACGGTGCAAGTGCAGACCGCTGGACTACTGCCCCCTGCAGCCTCTGGCCTCTAGTGCCACTGTGCAGGACACCTCCTGCCTTCAGAAACTTCCAGCTGGGAAGCAGATGCTCTGGTCTATTTGAGTGTTTCTCTGTGGAGCCCTCTTCACCTGGTTTGGTGACGTCACTGACTGCTGAGCCTTGCTGGGGCTGCACATGGAACATTCACCTTAAGACAGGGTGCACCCCCTTCCACCTTTGACTAATCACCAACCACCCCCGCCGAGCTTAAGCTTTGGGCCTCTCACTGCCTCGTTTTTTTCCAGGCCTGGGGAGGTGCCCTAGCAATGGGTTTGCATGATCATCGGATTTTCAAGTAATAGATTAAAATTTTTTTTATTATTAACAAAAATTGCTTTTTAATGTTTATTTTTGAGAGAGAGAGAAAAAGAGAGAGAGAGAGAGAATACGAGCAGGCAAGGGGGTAGAAAAAGGGAGACACAGAATCCGAAACAGACTCCAGGCTCTGAGCTGTCGGCATAGAGCCCAGCTCGGGGCTAAGACTGTGAACCGTGAGACCACGACCTGAGCTGAAGTTGGTCGCTTAACTGACTGAGCACCCAGGTGCCCCAATTTTTTTAAATTAAAAAGGGTCCTCAAATTTTATGGATATAAACACCACAAAACCCAGTTACCTCATCTCCTGAAGGAAACTGCTCTGACTCTGAGTGAATTGTCCTCTCTGATGATTCAAGGAAGACCAAAGGTAGGAGATTAAAATGTGATGGGCAGCCCATGACCCGCCCCGCTCCCCGTTTGTCTCATTTTATTATTAAGAAACTGGCTTTCTGGACTGCAGTTTGGGGAAGAATGTTTTGCGCTCATCACTCTAGATAACTCCACAGCCAACTGGAACACATTCACCTGTCAGTCTACCTAGTCTATCAATGCAGCTACTTTAAAAAATGAAACGGGAGTATACACACAGTTCTGCCAATTTTTTCTTAAAATATTACAGATGTTGCCTTGTCTCTTTGTGTAAGTCCATCTCATTCTACTTATCATAAACATATATGAAATTATTAGTTCCTACTAATTGAAATTTAGATTGTTCTGATTTTTCTTTATCATAAAAGTGCTTCTTTCATGTAATTCTACTGTCCAACAAGGTCATACAAATTTACACTCACCGAGACTGTATGACAATAGCCAATTTCTTGTACCCTCGATAATACTAGGTGCTAGAAATCTTTTTAATTTTTTGCCAAATATATAGGCTCGTTCCTTTAGTTTGAAAGAATATATTATAAATGAAATTGAGCATTTTTACCGATGTGTATTGACCTTATTTAACTTTTATTTTGTCTATAGCGAATTGATACTTTATATTCTTCTATCTTTTAGTTCTGACTCTGGATATCTATTAGGTCATTGTTAGTACAGACTGCATAGGATATTTAAAGCTCAAGTTTTTCAAGAGCCTATCATGTGGCATTACCCCGTGGCAGGTTTCTGCACTTAGAATGATGTCATGCATTCACAGGGACACATTTCCTATAGATGAGCAATTGCACAATATCTGTCAGGGCTGAGATTATCTAGTGCAAACAGTGTGTGGCCAGTGGGCCTGACCCAGACAGCAGATGTCCAGGCTGCAGCGAGGGGACGGGTTCAAGACTAAGTCCATTGCTGCAGGACCTTGATTCTTTTTTTAATGTTCTTTATTTATTTTTGATACAGAGAGAGAGACAAAGCATGAGAGGGGCAGGGGCAGAGAGAGAGGGAGACACAGAATCTGAAGCAGGCTCCGGGCTCTGAGCTGTCAGCATAGAGCCTGATGCAGGGCTGCTCGAAATCACGAATATGAGATCATCACCCAAACTGAAGTCAGAGGCTTTAACCGACTGAGCCACCCAGGCGCCCCTGCATGACCTTGATTCTTACTGGAACCAGAGTCTTCAGAAAAGACTAGTGTGAGATTAGACCTCTTCAGCCATTGGTGATTGGAACAGTATTTATTGCTCTTGAACTGCAAGGAAGTTGAGCTCTGCCTACTTAACAGAGCACTAGGAAAGTTCTAGGTTAATGTGGCTGCCAGACCTACATAGGCAGCGCCAAATCGGTTGGCTCCAAACGTCATTTTCCACTCAGGGCCAAGGAAGGAAGTGTGCAGAGGCCAATCCTGAATCTAAGTGGCTGTCCTCAGGCTGAAGAGTCACCCCTATCATGTTAGCTCCAGAGTAGGATTGCCAGACTGGGTGAATATATAGGGTGCCAATTAAATTTGAATTTCAGATAAACTAGTCTGAAATATATTCTATGCAATATTTGGGATCTACTAAAAAGTATTTGTTGTTTATCTGCAATTCATATTTCACTGGGAAAGTATGCTTACTCTATTCTGGCGACCATCTACTAGATTGGGGAGTTACAAATGCCTTTAACATAGCTTTAGGTGCTCACGATCCAAATTGTACAGCGTATTGTATTAAAGAGCAGCCCGCGGTGGAAGAATTGTTTTCACAAGGACTCTAGGAGCCCAAAGTTCATAATTATCAAGAGCAGCTTTGATTTTCCAGCTGAAACAGGCTTGGGGAATGAAAGAGAATGCATCCCTGAAAGTTAAGTCACAGATTCAGCAGAGAAGCCACTATAGCACAGCATTGAAAATGACTGTTCATGAGAGAAAGCTGTGTGTGTCCCCGGTCAGAGCCACGCTCACTGAGTTGCTAGAAACACATGACCCAAAGGAAAACTTAGAAGTTACGATGATTGAATAAGGTGAATGGGAATAAGACTTAGTTCCTGGAGGTGAATCACTGCAGAAATACTAGTCAGAACATACCATTTTCAAGAAGAGCCCTTCCTGCAGGGGATAGAGGACATATCGGGAGCTTCCTCCCCTGTGTACTAATGCATGGTGTCAAACTCGATCTCTTGCTGGAAGATTTCTTCCAATGGAGTTTAAATTCCCGGGTTGTGGACTCTGGACAACTGATGTAGACTAATGTATCCCGGTGAATTGAATCAAGATTTTCTCCGTTCTTTCCTGCGGACACCAATGAGTTTTTGCTTTGCACCCTGGCAACTGTAAGCACTGGGTTCTGGGAACGTCATTTTATCTGGGATAATTGCATATAGGGTCTGCGAATTGACCTGCTTTGCAAATTCAGCAGTGGTAAAGTCAATGGTACAGTATTCTCACCTTCCTTTGAACACACTGGACTTTTTAAAGGCAGGGTATATGAAAGGCTAGTTCAACTTCTCTGGTCCAGAATGAATTGCACCTTTCCAGAGATCACTTTCTGGGCATAAAACAATCTTATTGTTATTCCTATTTGCACGTCTGTGTTTCGGGTTGAGCGTATTTTTGTATGTTCTTTGGTTACTTCCTGTACCTTTTCTCTCCTGAGAGTACCTCTTCACACCCTTTGTCATAGTAGGGTTTTTTTTTTTCTCATGAATTTGTAGAAGCTGAATTACATTAACACTTTGTCTTTCACATGTGTTAATGTTTTTTCCCAGACTTGTTTTTCTTTTAGCTTTGCTCTTAATCTTGTCCCTTGACCATTCTGAGATTTTTAATTTTTAGGTAAGTTAACTCTTTTTAAATTGAAGTTTTCTAAAGTCTTATATCACCCAAGGTCATAAAACCTGCATCTTAAATTTCCTTTAATATAACAATATTTATTAAATGTCCAATGTCCATGCCTGTAAATACTCTTTTTTTAATGTTTTATTTATTTTTGATACAGAGAGAGACAGAGCATGAGAGGGAGAGGAGCAGAGAGAGAAGGAGACACAGAACCGGAAGCAGGCTCCAGGCTCTGAGCTAGCTGTCAGCACAGAGCCCGACGCGGGGCTCAAACCCACAAATGTGAGATCTGACCTGAGCCGAAGTCGGAGGCTTAACCGACTGAGCCACCCAGGCGCCCCGCCTGTAAATACTCTTAACCCATCAACAGTATGTGTAGGAATCCATCCTCCAGAAATGAAAACACCATTTAAACTATATTCACATATATTTATCTATTGCAGCTTTGTTTATAACAGAAAAATAAAAAGGAAACATTCTGAGTTTCTACCAATAACGAGTGTAGCTGAATCATGGAATAGACTGCACCTATGAAAAAGAATGTCATAGACTTTTTGGTTTGATGAGTGGCTTTTCCCCAATATATACCTTTTTTTTATTTGAGAGAGAGAGATAGATAAGAGAGAGAGAGAGAGAGAGAGAGGGAGTATCTTAAGCAGGCTTCATGCTCTGTGTGGAGCCCAACACAGGGCTTGATCCCAGAACCCTGGGATCATGACCAGAGCTGAAATCAAGAGTTGGATGCTCAACCAACTGAGCCACGCAGGTGCCCTCCCAAGACTATATCTTTAAGAGCCTGTGAGATCTTGCTCTAAATTTGTCTAGAAATTCTCTAGGCTTTGCAGTGCTGGCTGAGCTTCAGGTAAGATAGTGTTACGGAAAAATTGTGTTTGTGATCTTGCATTTAGTAGCAAAACAGGTGTCCCTCTCTGGGGCCACCCACACGATCCTGCTTATGTGCTTAACAGGTTCACAGCTTTCTCCCCTCTCCCCTGAGAGGCAGAGGAAATAGCATCATCCTCCTACCAAACTGTTTTGTGTTTCACAGGCCCGATGTGTATTGCCCCAGACCCTTAGAAATATGACCCCTTGGGTGGAACCACATTAAAAAAATTTTTTTTTTAAATGATTTCAGAACACTCTGGGGAAGGGGGGAGGTGGGGATAAAAAAGCACAATATGGATTTTTCAATAACATCTTGAACTTATAACTCTGTGAAATATTGTCTTTGAGCCACTCATGAAACCCACATTGCACCAGTGGCCTTGATGTTGCACATGGAGGGGACAGGCCATTGGATTTACTGTCCTTTTGGCTTTGTGCTCCTCATTAAGTTCTTGTTCCTTTTTGTATTGAAGATAACGTCTGGAGTGTCCATAGCCTATGTGACGCTTCTCCTGGGAAGAGCTGGTTTAGAAATTCAAATAATGCTGGACTGTATGTTCTGTGTCTGACATTGCCACCTGCGTAGCCTGAATTACTTTTGGGGGCCTCTGACTCTGGCCTGCTCTCCTCAGTTTGAGTTGATGAGAATTCCCCCCCACCCCAAGTCTAAACCTTTAAAATCAGCCCAGTGGAGCAGCAGTCCTACAAATTAGTAGAGGTCCACGGGGCCTGAAGGAAATTGGAAATCTTAGAAATTACATTATTTCTAGGCTGGTAGAAACTTTAGAGAGGTGTGCATGTGCGTGTGCGCGGATGTGTGTGTTTAAATCCACCCCCATTTACAGACTGAAAGGAAATATGAATTCAAGAAAGGAAGACTTATTTAAGCGTCAGGTGGTTGCTCTAGACCTGGTGTCCCTCAGCTAGGGCTTCTTGGAGGGTGGCCTATGGGCAAGTTGCTCCAAATCACCCGGGAGCTTGTTAAAAATGCAGATTTCACAGAGATCCCAATTCAAGAGGTCTGGACTGGGACATAGAAATCTGGTTTTAAAGTCTTCCCAGCAATTTGTACATTTTCTACAGTGTAAGAAGCAGTGCACCAGGCTAATCTACCTACCTGGAAACGCTCCCTCTCTGCTGATAAGGCAGGCTGGCGGGTGCATCCGAAATGCTTAGAGAGCTGAGATTCAGAAATTGAGCTCATAGACAATGAGACTGCCCAAGACAGTCTCACTGAAAGAAGACAGGGTTGTTCTTCCTGATCACTGAAAGGATTATGACTTCTAATACTGCTAATATCAATTGTAAAGTTATAAGTATAATGCCACTAATACAAATTATAAGGGTATATTACAATTTATGGTATTATAACTTCTAGCTGATACTGTCTCATTTCTGTGCTGACACAGTGATTCAGGCCATCTGGAGAGTTAGTAGTCCTCCTTGGGCTGAGGTGATTTCATCCTTCATCCTTATGCGCTTCCTTCTGCCTGTAGAAGGTGCAAGATGCTGGCACCCGGTGAGGCTGGAAAAGAACAGGCAATCATGGCTGATGTTCTTTGGGTGAAGCAGGAGACCCTATTTTCTGAATTTAATGGAAAGCCGTGCCCCTCCTTCACAGAAATATTTACATGCACATGCTTTTGCATAAACTTCTGAAAACAGGTGGCCTCTCTGAACTCAAATTTAAGAACACCCATAGAGAGAGAGAATCTTTTCTACTTTAATCGACTCCAAGAACTTGCCATAGGCATATTCTAGAGGATCTGGAATTTAAAATATCTGATTTTTCAGGGTGCCTGCGTGGCTCAGTTGGCTGAGTGTCCATCTTCGGCTCAGGTCATGATCTCTTGGTTTGCAAGTTCGAGCCTCACGTTGGGCTCTATGCTGACAGCTCAGAGCCTGAAGCCTGCTTCGGATTCTGTATCTCCCTCCCTCTCTGCCCCTCCCCTACTCATGTTTTCTCTTTGTCTCTCAAAATTAAACATTGAAAAAAATTTTTTTAGTATCTTATTTTTCAAGAAAAACAGTGAAGAGCAGCAAATTTTGTCATATTCTGATAATTGTTGAAACTGGTTGATGGTTGAAGCGGGACTCATTAATAATCTCTCTTTTGGGTATGAAAATTTCTATAGTAAAAATGGGAAAAATTTGATTATCAAACTTTGTTCATTTAAATTTGGTGTCTCAGGTGTCAAGGGAATCTGGGATGCCAACTGAATGCCAATGAGGATGAATGAAGTCACCCAGATAAAAAAAAAAAACAGTTCCCCAGTTTTGCAACTGTGAAAAATCCTGTAGTACACACTAAATGTCAGGCTTCCTCGTGTAATTTATAGTCTGTTCTTCTTTCCATGGGGACTCACAACAGTCAGCTCTGCTGCATAACACACCGTCCCAAGACGTGGTGGCCTAAAATAAATAAACTTTTCTTTGAGATCACGCGTCTGCTGGGCAGCTGGGGCAGGCTGGCTTTAAAATGCAGACAGTCTGGGGCAGCTCTGATGATTTCAGCAGTTCAAGCATGATCTAGGTGCTTCTCATTTTCCTGGAATTGTTGAGTTCCCCAGGGCATGTTCTTCTCATGACAGAAGCTCAAAAGGGCAAGACTCTGCTTGCATTGCATTGCTAATATCCTGTAGGATGGAGCCAGTCACCTAGAAAAGCCCACAGTCAGGGGCGGAGAAGAACATTGCACCAGAAGGAGGGATTAATTACAAAGTCACAGGGCAAAGGGACTGGATCTGGAGTGGTCAATAATCTCTTTACCATAGGGCTAGTCCATTGGTTTTTCTACATCCCATAAAAAGAAAAGTTACTTCCCCTGGGTGTCCAAGTGACCCAGGCCTCTCATACAGGCTGCCTTCCCTGCAGAGGGGCCCGTGGGAAGTTGTCTCCCCAGTCCAAATTTCCCTTGGCTTTGGCAGAACTGGCTCCAACCCTGGCTCTCAAATCTCCTAAAATCATGTCAGTGACTAGATGATTATACTATATAAAATCTCAAAGGCTGTCAAATTGAATCCAGACATCTAAGGGATAAATAAGCATATTAATAGGATGGATATATACATATATATATATATATATATATATATATGGAAACCCTCTAGGTCTTTCAGGAAGATGTATGAAGTTGGAATGGACCAGCTTACATGTACCAAGAAGCTCAGAAGCTCACCTTCTGCTATCAGGCATGGTGAGACATCCACTCAGCTCTGGTAATGTTGCTTTTCTGTAAGGCCAGAGAGGAAAAGGCCCCAAACTTTAAACCTGAAATTAAGGTGAATTCGTCGACAATTTGTCCCAGTTAATGACAAGATTTTCAGTCACCAGGAAGCTAAACCCCCCCTCAGGGAAAACAAAAACAAACAAACAAAAAACCCTCCTCAGAAAAAAGAAAGATTAAAAAAAGAGCAATTTTCCTTTGGGGCCTTGCTGTTCAAGGCTTCCATACCTGATGAATTTTTATCTTAAAGACAGGACAAACATCTGGGATAAAGTGTAGAAACAGCTAGCATTCTCCTGTAAAGCAGAACACGAGGCTTGTGTGTCCCATCCATTTAGAAAAATGCTGTGGTAGGCTGATGATAAACATGGCCCCGATTTTTCACCTCCCCCACGATCCACATCCTAGGGTGACTTAGAATTTCCTCCCACCGAGATGTGGAGCCTTTCTCCACCTGTCCAATCTGGGCCAATCATTTGATTTGTTTTGGCCAGCAGAATGCTGTAGAAGAATACTGTACCATTTATGAATCTAAGCCTAATGAGGCTTTGAGTGCTTCTGCTGTCAGTCAGAAGTCTGCCAGGCAGCCCGTGCGTGAGCCAAGCCCACCTGCTGGAGGGGAGAGACCATGGAGAGCAGAGGTGGCTCCTCCCTGTTGGTCCCCAGCTGCTCTGCCAGCTGGCTCCAAGAGCCTGGCTGAAATCAGCCAAACCTGCCCAAGTCAGCAAAATCCACCCCGTGGACCCACAGAACTCCGAGCACAATGCCTACTAGTCTATACTATTGTGGTTTCATGGAATGATTAAGGGATATGAGAAGGGCCTGGGGAGCTCCATAAGAAGAGAACCTGCAGACCAGAGGGCATCATCTGCATCTCCTGGTGGGACTAGGTGACTGGGGACAAGCCTAAAACGGAGGACATCAGCAGAAAGGAAATGAATTTGTTAATCATATCATGCCCTTGAACTGGTTAATAATTTTACACTGCTGGAATAGCAGATTACTTATTCCCCAGTGTTTTACAAGTGTTGTGGTGCTGGCATTCTCTCATGTAAATAAAACATAAGCAGGGGCACCTGGGTGGCTCAGTCGGTTGTGCTTCCGACTCTTGATTTTGCTTCAGGTCATGATCTCATGAGTTCAAGCCCCCTGTTAGGCTCTGTGCTGACACGAGGAGACTGGGATTCTCTCTCTCTCTCTCTCTTCCCCGTCCTTTCTACTCGGTCACTCAAAATAAATAAGTAAACATAAAAAAAAAAAATTCCAGCAGATGGGAGTTAGTGGTTTCAGGAAGGCTGTGTTGGGGTGGGTAGGGGTGGTGACACAGGGGAGGCAAAAACCTAAGCGCTAGAGCTACGGCATGTGGATTCCCCGTTCCATCTCCAACAGGGGGGCCACACAAGTCCAAGAGGGCTCTTTCAGCTGACTCTTGGTACTTGGGAGACTCTTCATGGAAGCCACAACTTAGCATGATGAAACAATGTTACGAGCGCCTTCTTTGTGGGCACTGGCCTCAGAAAAGGTGATGGGATCAGTCTTCTAAAATGATGGAAAGTCCAGCAAAAAGATCAGGTATTTTCTTCCCCAAAGAAGAATCCCAAAGGCTGGTCAACTTCTCTAGCTCTTCTTGATAATGGAAGACATGTGGGTCTGAAAACTGAGGTTGCAATTCTGGCGAAATCAGGCTTTTTCTGAGTGTCATACAGGAAAGAGGCAGGATGCTACTGGGCAAGCCCCCTGATGTGGCCGGGGCTCCAGTCCTGCCAGAGCAGCTGGCCGCATGCAAATGCAAAACAGGGTCCCTGGCTCCTTTCTTCATATGCCATCTTCCATCCCATACTGGCCTTCAAGAGAAACTGGAAAAGCCCACCACCCTATGCCCTCTGCCCTCTCCCTTCTGCTTGGGCTGCCTAACATAGTCTGGGAACAAGACATTTCTCATATCCTTTATACTTAAGACACTTCATGCTTTACATGTGCTTTGATACCTTAACTCCTTTTATCTTAACCATCAAAAACGATTTGCTAGGAAAGAAAGGTCTTTTCTTACTTTATAGAAAGGGGAAACTGAGACACAAAAGCTCAGTGGTGGCCCCAAGAGACTAGTGACTCACCCCCAGCCCGATTCCTGTACGACCAACAGGCAGATCGCTTGTACATGCGACACTGACTCAGGTCATAAACTTCTTAACATTGCTCTACCATCAAGTGATTGCAGCAATGGCCTCTTCTCAGGGCACCAGAATCCTCCCGGAGTGGCTGTTACTTTGCTAATTTGAGGCGTTCTGTTCAGATTCCCTTAAAGTGAGTGACAGCAGAAGAGGGGAAAAGTTTATTTTCATGCTGCCGATTCTAATGACAAGTAATCAGTTCCACAGGTACTGTTTTCATTGACCTTTTTCCACATGGCGCTCTCAGGAAATTCCATTACTATTGATCCCCCCCAATTTCAATGCTATCATGATGTTGTTTCCATTCACGAGGGAAATGATTATGTGCACTCTGAGTTGTGTGAATACATATGTACATATTTATATACATATCTTTGTTGCCCTAGCAAAGTTCTCAGTGCAGTTAAAGTGGTTTTTGAATGTCTATCCTAAACCCCCGCCAAATGTGTCAAGCAGCGTACTGTAAGTCAGACTTCTTTTGTTTGTTGGTATTTGGTTTTACCGTGCCAAGTATTGTGGATTATGCAAAAGAGATGACCATAGAAGGGGTCTGTTCTTCTCTTCTCTCCCCTCACCACCCACTGGAGAGAACTCTTTTTCAATGTAAGAAGTCAAAAGCTTCCTGTGTTATTCTTTGGATTTCTCCCTACAACATTCAAACCTTTGTCTGGGCCAGAAGAAGAGTCGAGGAGGCTCCCCCCAGACTGGCAGCCAGCTTTCAAAGTCTCCCCTTTCCAAGCGAAGAACTAAATTAAAGCTGACACTTGGAGCGTGTGTATACCCGCCGCCTTTAGGTTTGTGCTCGCTTGAGCTTATTTATTTTTGCTCCGTTGCAAAAAGATTTATGACCCCTAATTATGAATTCTGACCCTCTTGTGCTATGTGGATGCACTTAGGTTGCTTTTCACTTTCTGATGGCTTTGAAAAGCTTTCCTTTTCAATTCTAAACCCTCAAGGGCAACAAGGGTCCCTTTTGAAAGAGGGTCTGGCCAGTGCCCTGCCTACAAAGGCTGTGTTTGCAGGGCTCTGGGATTGATGGATGGGTAGTAAACTCTATTTACTCTTTCTTGGCCCTTTTCTCTTCTAGAGAATTGAAGTGAACATATAAAAAATGTGTTTCTAAATAAAAGCCAGCAAGTTGAGTGTCAGCCTGGAAATAACCTTTTCAAGACATTTCAGAAAAACAACAGCACTTCATTATTTGAAATTTTTATTCAAAAACATTAACAGTTGATGGCTCATTTGGCTGGGATGGTGGTGCTGGCAAGTGCCAAACTGGACTGATTTTGCAAAACAGCAAAACGGACATGAACTTCATGGACGAGTCCTCCAAACTGACGTAGGATGGCGTGGGAGGACCCTTTGGTTTCTTCTGCTAATGCACAGCTCCTGGCATTTCTTCAGAATAAGCAAGAAGGGAGGTTGATGTGACAGGCAGAGAACTTATGAAACCTGGAATCAGCCCAGGCCCCAAGGGTCCTGCAGGGAGTACAGGGGTTCACCTTGCAGAGACAGGTTTAAGGAAGAGCTTGAACACCATCTGAAAATGCAGGCATATTTGGAACCTAGGCAGAATTCTTAGCTCTTCCTTTTCTGCCTCCCTCCCTGAGGCCCAGACTCCATTCTACTATTTCTCTGATGTGTGGACCTGATTCTTGGGGGGAGGGGCATGGGATGGTGGCGGTGGTGATAATGGACCTAGAACCTCAACTCTCATATGGAGTGTGGGCTCCCAAGGGGGATAGATGCAATGAGTCACCCAAGACCTCCTGAAGGGTTGGATTTTTATTTTTATTTTTATTTTTATTTATTTTTATTTTCTTTATTTTTCTTTATTTTCTTTATTTTCCAGAAAATTGTGAGGGAAAAGCCAAATAACTTAATTGATAAAATATTTTAAAACCTTATAGTCTCTAAGTTTGAAAACAAACCCAGGTGTATTTTGGAATGGGAAATTTAATCAACATACTCCTTGACATAGTCTCGGAGTAACTTTGAGACAAAATGGTCTATAACGCTTACTATGGCTGCTCTCCCCACCCTGCTAAGCAAACAGGGTTATAATACATTTCCTTACTGAAGAAAATAACTAAATTTTGTTGGTAAATTCAGCCTTGCCGGAAGGGAGCAACCCCGATGAAAGAGGCCACCTTTTCCCTCTCCTTCTCTCCTTACATTTTCTGTCCTAATTCACCTTAATGCCAGACTGGGGATACTTTCAAATGCTTGGGCCTGTGTCATTAAGTCTGGGCTCCAGGTTCCTCAAGGATTGCTCTGACTGACCCCCAGCGTTTCTTCCTTCCCCTCCTCCTCCTCCTCCTCCTGCTTCTGCTGCTGCTTCTCCTCCTCCTTCTCCTTTTCCTTCTCCTTCCTTCTCCTTCTTCTTCCTTCTCCTTTCTTCTTCTCCTCCTCCTTCTTCTTTTCTTCTTCTTTTTCTTCCCCTTCCCTTTCTTTTTCCTCTTCCCCTCCTCTTCTTCCTTCCCCTTCCTCTACCTCTTCCTCCTTCTCCTCCTCCTCTTCTTTTTCTTCTTCATGTATTTATTTTCAAGAGGAAGAGAGAGCTTGATCAGGGAAGGAGCAGAGAGAGAGAGAGAGAGAGAGAGAGAGAGAGACACAGAATCCTAAGCAGGCTCCAGGCTCTGAGCTGTCAGCACAGGGGCTGGAAGCCATGAACCATGAGATCATGACCTGAGCTGAAGTTGGAAGCTTAACCGAATGAGGCACCCAGGTGTCCCTGACCACCAGGATTTCTGCCCACCTTGCTCCAAAGATCTCCCCAAATGAAGAAGTTGCCATGATACACTGTTTTGAAGACCCTCTGCTAACCACAGCAAGGAGCTTGCTGCTGTGATTTTTTTCCATCTATGAACTATGATGTCTCTCGTTTTCATTACATGGTTCCATAAAACCCTATATGCAAGAGTCAGCGATTTTTTCAAGTTGCCAGTGAAATCAACATCTTGCTCTCCAGTGATTTCCCATGAGCCCAGAACAAAAGGCAAACTGCTCCTGCCTGTCTCCTCAGACCCCACCATGCTTCCCACCACAGTGGTTTTCTTTCTCTTCCATGAGGGCCCAGCTCCAGCTTACTGTTATCTGAAGGAGTAGGCTCTGTGTGAAGTGTTCTATCACTGAGATCTTTGCATAACTTGCCACTTTCTGTCACTTCTGTCTCTGCTCAAATACTGCCCATCTGAAGCTTCTCCGTCAACTAACTGGCCTCCCCCTGTCCCCACCAGCACCTTCCTTTCTTCATGGAATTTATCAGTATCTGAAGCTGCCATGTTCATTGAACTGTTTACTTCTATACTGGCCTCCCTTCTCTGTCCCCAGCCCCCAGCCCTGAATTTCAACACTGTGAGAGCACAGAAGCCATTTCCTACCTCCACACACTGTATCCCCAGCGCCTGGCACAGATCCTGTACATAGAAGAGGCACAGGGAACATGTGCTGAGTGAATGAATGAATGAAAGTGTCAGACACCGTGCTGGTGGCTGCGGATCCATAGTGAGTGAGAACTGACCCCCACCCCCATGTGGCTTGCAGGCCACTGGGGGAGACAGGAAATCAAATGGTCACCCCTCAGGCTGTTCTGAGGTAAATGCTCTGAGGGAAAAATCTCAGGGTGGAGGACGGACTTGAAAGGGAGACTGGTCTAACAGAGGGACCCAGGGGGCTTCCCTGGGGAAGTGATACAGTCTGAAGCATGAGAAGGTCTTTCCACTTGATCATTTGGTGTTAATTTGGTAATTAGCCTGGCTGTAAGAAGCTAACAGAGTGAAAGACAGGCAACGGAGAGCGAGTGGGTGGCTGCCCAGAGCAGCCTCTCCAAGCCTAGTGGATTTAGTTTGCAGGTCTTTTTTATACCCGAATCCGCTGACCTTTCCCTTGTCTTTTCTTTCTTTCTTTTTTGTTTTTTGAAAAGTATTAAACTCTCCTCACGAAAGACACTGATTTTTTTTAAACTGTATTTGCTTCCCCTCAACGCCCACCCTCCAGTTATTTATGTTTCCAACAAAGGTGCTTTAAAAATGTCTTTTCTTGGGGCACCTGGGTGGCTCAGTCGGTTAAGCGTCTGACTTCGGCTCAGGTCATGATCTCACAGTCTGTGGGTTCGAGCCCCACGTCGGGCTCTATGCTGACAGCTCAGAGCCTGGAGCCTACTCAGATTCTGTGTCTCCCTCTCTCTCTGCCCCTCCCCTGCTCACTCTCTGCTCTGTCTCTCAAAATAAAATAAAGATATTTAAAAAAATTTTTTTTTATGCCTTTTCTTACGCATTCTGATCTTTTCTGCTTGTCAGACTGTCAGGAGCTCCTGCACCTGTGATCGGAGGGGGGCTGTTGCACGTCCTTCGGAAGTCGGCTCAGCACCACGTGTCCCTGTCACACACTAGCAGCCTCACCACCACCACCGGCTGAGCGCTGCAGCCATTGGCTTTCCAAGAGAACAAACCAGAACCCAGCCAGACGCTGCTGGGCACCTTTTGTTTCTCCTTATATTCCGTGTGCCCTTCAAAGGAAATGTCCTCTGCAGGTTTCCCCGTTATTTAGATCAGCTCCCGCAAATGGTGTTTGTTAGAGCTATTTGAAGCTTGGCAAAGTTTCTCTGCACCTTTTTTTTTTTTTTACCTTCCCCCGGCAAGGAGCCTAGAGATTTAGATGTAAGAGGTTTCAAAACAAATAAACAAACAAACCAAAGAGCTTTGGGAGGTCTCAGATGCTCTCACCTGGGAAAATGAGCGGCCCCTTCTCCATTTTCTGGGCTCTGCTACTGCAGGTCAGTCTTCCTTTCAGCTGTCTCTACCTCAAAGTAAAGGAAGCACTGAGCTGACCCAGTCCTGCCTTCTGTGCATCAATGGCCTACGTGTACAAGTCATGGAAAGAACTTCCCGTCCTCAGTCAGAGAGATTTCAGTTACAGTCTGCTACTTCCCGGAACAGTAGTTGAGTTCCAGCTGCTAGGCTCATGCATGAGTTCCTGGTCAGCCCCCTGCACCCTCCGGCTGGATGGAGGACAGAGCCCTGGAGCCTGCATGTGAGGAAAGTGCTGTGTGCCACGTACAGATGGTCCCAGGCTCTCAGAACACCAAGTTCCCCATGTGCCTCTTAAACACAAGGAGCAAATGTCCCTTTCAGGGGCTTATGGGCTCGTCTGCTGGGCACTTCCTCCTCCACTGCAGGATGGGAGGATGATGATTGTTTAAAGCCTTTGAACTTCAAACAATTAATTGAATAGAAAGTAGATGTTGATCTAGCAAACACATTTGCAGGTAAAAGGGTCAGATCTTGTACACAGCGATTATTAACCAACAAAACAAATCCTGCTTTGTGGGGAAGGGTGTTTGGAAATCAAGGATCGAAGATATGGTGGAATGAAAACTTTTCCTGAGATGTTCTTGCGAGAAAAGTTTGGTCCTTTCGGTAGAAGTTGAGATGGAAAGAAAAAAAGAAACATCCAGGGAAACAAAAAGCTTACAACAGGGTTTTGGATATGAGGTCTTTTTAGACAGATGGATGTCGTTTTGGAATTGTTTTTTGCGAATTGTTTTTTAACTCTCTGACCTGAAAGTGTGCTTGGAATTTTGCAGAGTGATGAATCCTTTATGGTGTGGGTTTTATCACGTCCTGTTAAGAATTTAGTTTATTTTATCAAGAGATCTATTTGATCTGAGAAGATCAGAATATTTTCTTTCTCTTCCAGTTTCTTCAGACTGAGGGAACCAGAATTCAGTCTGAATGAAAGAAAACTAGGATGCTCATCCTTCAGGGGAGAGTTGGCTTCTTGAACAATGCTGGTGGCTTCTCCCGCTTTGGGAAAAGGGCACGTTAGGCCACTTTGCCTTTCGGGAGGACCTATATTGATATCTGTTTTTGTGAAATGACAGAAATCTGAAGAGGGTTTCTGCTTTTATGAAAAAAGGCAAAAAGCCAAAATGGCTTTCGGTGTTTGTTTGACGGCGAGCTGTTACAGAGGCAGCCACGGCCCTGCCGATTCCCCTCCCTAGAACCTCTCTGCGTCTCAGCACCAAGCTGCCACAGCTTTGCCCTGTGTCTGTGAGCATGCGCGCTTTACCTTGATTTATTCAGTGTATCTATTAGCAAGATGTGTCCTGAGGTATCAGGAAAACCTAAAAGAACTTATTTTTTGGGGTCTTGGACAAAACTTGTCCATGTAAATTACTGGCAACTGCTTCTTTGCCTTATGCCTTTTCAACTCAGGAAGCGTTTCCTAGGAACGCTCTATTTTCATGTGGAGGGGGAGACCTGTGATCTCAGGAACCCAGAGCACAGGTAAATAGGAAGAAAGGATTCTTTAAGCTCTTGGTTCCAGATGAAGTTATATTCACAGCACTAAGAATAAGTCCTTCATTCTTTGCTTCAGAAATTTATCACAGGTATTTCTGAAGTTCAGTTCCCAAATTAAATGGATGTAAAAAATTGTGCTGGAGTTCTTCCACATGCTAGATTCTTCAATAGATGTTTCTTGTTAGATGGACCCAGTACGTTTTAGCTTTTGCTTGTTAAAGTTACTTACATGGCCCAAGGTCAAATGGTGTTGTTTCATGTTTTGCTTGATGGAAACGTCACTGGACTCCGTTGTTTTTACAGGAAAAGATCAGTTTCAATGAGGTGGTAGAGAACTTCACTTCTAATGTGTCTGTTTAGCAATACATTCACCAGGCATTCAAATCTTCTGGAGAAGACATAAAACAATGAGGTCTGTATCTGAAGTTTCGACGTGGTGGTTCCTGATCTGAGCGGGGCTGGTTCACACGTTGTCATGCTCACATACCAGCAAGGGAGAAGGTCAAGCGTAACATTCTTTCCAATGGAGGCAATGGAGCGATGGCTCTGCTTGCTCGAGAATTATGTAAGAAAGAGAGATGTCTGGAGGTCATCGATGGTAACCGGAGGAGAAAATTGAACTGAGCAGGCTGCTTCCACTTAGCGAGACTCTTCTAGGAGATTATTTACAAGTCTCAGAGTCCAGCTCTGGTAGAGCTCAGTTTCACAGAGTAAGAGAAAAGCTGTAAAATAAGCTTGAATCAGCCCATCCAACATTTGAAAAGGGCAAGGGATGGGGGGTGGTGGTGAAGGAACAAAGAGGGAGGGAGGAAAGAGGACACATTCCAAAATCCGCTTAATTTATTCCTTCTCTCTTCGTCTTTGTCTCCTTGGCTCTCATCTCTTTCACCGAGAAGTCTGCAAGTAGAGCAAAGGGGGGTGAAAAGCCAAAATGGTAGCCATCTCTACTGTTCTGGTAGCAAAGCCTCTGGACTTAGGCGGCCATTTTCCCTTGGATCATGGATGTCCAAAGTCACATTCTATTAGCTCAGCAGCACATGCAAAATAATAACCATAAACCCAGAAATGTGCTGTGGAATTTTCTTCAGCTCTCTTAACGAGCTTTGCAAAGCTCCTCTGTCAAGGGGAGTGGGGAATGTGTAATTTCAAACACATTTTTAATAGTTTCTCTTGGCTCTTTCCGAAGAAGAGGGAGGCATGCTGACGCGGCTGCAGGAGAGGCAGCAACTTTACAAGAGAAATGTTAAACAAATCACCCAGGTGCTAGTAGCACTTGGAAAGCATGGGGAGCTGCCTGGGAAGGGAGGCTCATCAGGCAGAGAGCAGCGCTGGAATCTGACGTGCGCTCTAGAAGTCAAATCAGTACAGCATATGGCAGGTACAAATGAAGACAAGCCCCTTCAAAGCTCTCTGTCCAATCCTTCTCGGGTGCTTCCACTTTCCAAAGCCCATTTTCTTTCCTCTTACACCCAACCAAGATTTTGTAAAACAGAGGAAAGGGATGGAAGAAGTGGAAAATGGTAGCAGGTGCCAGACCACCAAGAAGAATCAGTTAGGATGCCCAGAGCTCTTGGTCCTTGGCTCTAGCAGCAGATACTTCACGGTGTAACCGATGTCTTAGACACATTGCTGAGAACTCAGAACTCCTGGAGATGGGGTGAAAGAAGTGTATGACTCGGGCTTCTCTTAGTCAAGAGCCACCTCCCCCCCCGAAAATGTATCAGATAGATATGAAGAACTGACAAAAAAACCATTATGCCCAGGATAAAAGCAGTCATAGGAAGAATTCCATGCCTTCCTGCCTCTCTCCATTTTCCTAGCAGTATTTATACCTGACCATAGTTTCTTAACCAAAAACCATAACTCACGGTAAGATAGTCACAGTCAGAATATTTGAAATATAGATGATCTTGAAAAATCTCTAACTATGGTTATATGGTTATATAAATTTCATTCAATGAAGTACGGAAGTCATTATGTTTTTCAAACTAGGAAATGCTAACTTGAAAAAACCCTTTCCTATATTTTTTTATCTGATAATCGGTAATGGCAAAGTTACTTCCTCATGATCAATTTCAATGTGTATTTGTTTTTAAGGGAGAGAGGTAACAGAGATTTATTGAATCAGGAGGCTAAAATAGATGCTGGGGTCATCTTTTCCAAGCCCCTCGTTTTACAGACTGGGGCTCAAGGAGATGACAAAGTCAGTGGCTGAGAAACCCACGGTCCCCATTTCCAAGCTCGGTGCTATTTCTACCACCTTCTGCAGCCCATTGTGTATCTACTTTGTCAGAGCCAGTTCTGCCTCCAGGGGTTCTGCTCCCAGCCATCCATCCTCCCCCGTTTCTGTCTGCAGTGGAAATCAGTGAACTTAGTCCTTGACTCCCAGACCTTTAGCAGCATTGTGGCTCACCTGGGATCCCTAGGAAGGAAGATGCTGATTGGGGTCTGGCGTTCGGACAAGTAGGCTAATCATGGTGAGTGGCTGGTAGGAGCTGTGAGAAAGACACCAGTTCCCTGCAGCACCATTTTTCTCCTGGCCCTGAGTTTACCCTCCCCGTCTCCTTTAGGTCATCCATTTCTTCCCTGACAAAAACATCTGGTTGTTTCCAAACTAAAATTTTTATGCATTTCAACTCATGTAGGAATGTCGAAAAGCTGTTCTGAAACACATAGCTCTTCCCTGTGCCAAACCAGTTGGGCTGGAATGAACAACTGTTGTTATAAATCTCCACTCTGCCTCTTCAACGGCCCCAGAAGGTACAAAATAGAATGTTTCATGAGACCTGCCAGACGGATTGAGTAAGACCTGCCCAGAGGAGCCCTGTGCCTGAATGGAAATACCCCTTCCTCTCCTTTCCTCCACCCTCTGACTCTCTCTTTCAGACAATTTCTGGTGCTGCTGGCAAGATGACAGCATGTCGGGGTTCTCTGTGTTCACAACAAATTCTTTTGTGTCCTTAAGTGGAAAAAGATTTTATGACACGGCAGAGCAACTGCTTGTTCTATGAGTGATTCACAAAGAAAACTCAGCGACCTAATGATGTGTGTCCTCGCCAAGACCCAGACAGGGAAAGGGGAAAAAGAAAAAGTGGCCCAGAATCAAAAGGCTGAGAGGTACTTTGGAAGTCACTGAGGATGCTAGGCCACCTTTCCACTGAGGACTTCCCACCATGGACTGTGGAATCGCCTCACTGGCTGCCTGTTATTTTGAACCCATTCCAGAGGTTTCCTTGTCCACAGGGTGAAACACCTGCATAAAATTCCACACACCAACCCTCCAGTCCACTGGGGCCTTGTTCTCATGATTTACTCACCGTTTCCTAGCAATGTGCATTCTCACCCAGCTGGTCTGTTGCAGCTCTCGGTGTTCTATATAATTGAGTGCTAGAAATAAAGGCTCTTTGATTTCTTCCTGCAAAATACCTGTCTGCTGATGACTTGCCCCCACGGGGAGCTCACTACTGCACGAGACAGCCCGTGTTGTTGTTAAATGGCTGTCATTGCTAGGAAATGCTTTCTTCTCTTGCTGAGCAAGTCTGTCTTCCTGTCACTTGAACTCCCTTCTGCAACATCTCCTCCTTCTTTTTGACAAACGGTCCTGTCCTGTCAGTATTTGAAGAGAGCATTCACATTTCCCCAGCTTTCTTTTCCAAGCAACACATCCTTTATTTTTTCAGCCACTTCTCATGTTCTTCAGAACTCTGCTCATTCAGTCTTCCACCTGTCCTTACCTCCAACTTATTCTGAATCCTCTGATCTCTTTACTATGAATTCATGCCAACCTGAGTCTCCTCCATTCTGTTCTTCAGTGATAGAGTTTTGGAGACTAAGTGTACGACTTTACCTTTTTTTTGTTTTCTGTGTTAAGGTTCATGCCACCAGTTTCAGCCAATATTTGAGCCTGTTGATGGCCAGTTGAATCCCAGCACTGGCGATCTCTCTTGATTTGTGTTCACTTGCAACATTGATACTGTCTTTCTTAATAAAAGTCACCAATGAAAAGTTAAAGTTCAGAAAGAACTCTCTAGATGTTAGCAGGCCACGACTCATCCTTCAGCTCTTCACCGACCTCCAATGCAGCCGAACTTGTTCACATCCAGCCTGTATTTCACCATATTTTCTACACAAATCTGGCTGGGTGTTTCGTCATGTGTTTTGCTGAACTCATTGCACACCATGTGCACTGCAGCCTCCTCCTCTATCAAGCTGGAGATGCTGTCAAAAATGGAACTAAAGGTAGTAGATGGACTTATATTAGTGGCAGTGTGGTAGCAGATTTCTAAACACCTTTTTCCTGAACTTGTTTGGTTAGCTACCTTTGGTGCTGGTATCCTCCTTGACTTCCCTGGGGCACCCTTTTCTTCCACATTCATCGCACCAAGATGCCTTTTGTGGGCCATCAAAGAATTTATCTAATTTATCTAACTCATCCCCTAAATCTACGCGAGGCTGCCTTCCAAGGTAACATCTGCATTCCGGTGGCAGCCATCGGTGCCTCAACCAAAGAGAGTGAAAGGAAAATCGGTGGCAACCCCAGTGACTGGTGTGATGGCACCTGGGGTCTGCTGGCTCCATGAAGCTGGCCTTCTCGTCACATCTTCTTTGTGCATCTGGCAACTCTCCCCAAGCAACCAAACCTCGTGCCCCAACATGGCCCACAGGCCAAACAGTGGGGGTCTTTGATGAGGCTCAGGCCACTCTTCTTTTAGCCAGTATTGAAAATTGCCTCAAGGGATTTTTTCCCTTAGAGGTTCTTTCTTGTATCATGCTAAGCCACATTAGGCCAGATGGGGCTTTAAAAACCTCCACCTCGGGACACCTGGGTGGCTCAGTCAGTTAAGCCTCCTCCAACTTCAGCTCAGGTCATGATCTCAGGGTTCATGAGTTTGAGTTCCACGTCAGGCTCTGTGCTGACAGCTCAGAGTCTGGAGCCTGCCTCGGATTCTGTGTCTCCCTCTCTTTCTGTCCTTCCCCCACTCACACTCTGTCTCTCAAAAATAAATAAACATTAAAAAATTTTTTAAAACACACAAAATTTCCACCCCTTGTTTTCTTTTTTATTTCCCCTCATCTCTTTACTCAACACCTTTCATCATTTGCAGCAAGCAGAAGGCTCATTTATTCATTTATTAAAGAGTCATTAAGTACCTACTATGTGTCAGTCTGAATCCCTGGGGATTCAGAGGTGAGCCATGCCCACAGAAACCTGGAGGCAGTGAGCTGCCAGTCTGACTTAGGAAGCCAGGTTTTAAATGAAAAAAGAACAGTGTGACATGACGGTTATTGGAAGGTTAGGGGCACATCTCTGTCTAGGGTCAGGGCAATGGTCTGTGTGAGTCTAACAGGACAGGAGATTACCTGAGCATGCCTGAAAGCCTGTGAGAAGACAGGGGTCCCTGAGAACCCTGCCTGGAGTGAGGTTCCCCCCAGACACCTCCAAATTCCCCCAAGTTGAGGATCATGTCTATATTTTGCACAAGGGATCTAATCAGTCTCCTTTCATAGCCCTTTTCCATTCAAACTCTGAAGCTGTCAAAGCCTCTGTTTATCCACAGAATTTTTTTTTTTTATTGTTTGTTTAATTTTGAGAGAAAGAGAGAAATCCGAAGCAGGCTGTGCTGACAGCTCAGAGTCTGACTCTGGACTTGAACCCAGGAACTCTGAGCTCATGACCTCAGCCAAAACAGAATGCCTAACCCACTGGGCCACCCAGGTGCCCTGAAAGTGTGTTTTTGACAACTGTCAGTAAGGCTCCCTGTCCTGGGCTCAGCAAGGTCACTGGAGGGACTGTCTGCTGACCCTGTTTTCTGGGGTTCAAAGCAGGCTGACCTGGGGCCCTGCAGAGCTTGTGCAGTCCGGAGAAAGGACGGTGAAAAGCAGTATCATGAGAAGCGTTTTCTCAGCCTCCTGTGTCTTGGGAAGGGGTGACTCCACTGGTGAGCGCCGGCCTTGGCCCTGTCCCGTGCTCCTCAGGGACCACGAGCTCCACAGCCCCCTCCGCGCTATCCCACCAACCAGGTGTCCCTTGATTCCCGCGTCCCAGGCCCACCAGGGCTCACTCCTTCCAGAACCACCTGGACCGGAAGGCCTGGACCGTCCGCCCCCGCAAACGTGGAAAATGTCCCCATTGCCTTCTCCCTCCGCATGGGACAAGAATTAAAGCTCCCCCCGGGGGACTCAATTTCACATATTGAAACCAAACTGTATTCCTTCTAGTCTGTCTTCTCAGCCGCGGACTGAGAAGGAGCAGTGGCCTCTGCAAGCCGGTGGCCCGCACTGCGGGTGCGGCGGGAAGGCGCCGGCCGGGGGCGCCCGGTTTAAATTAGGCCACGGCGGCCGTTCTGCTCACGGTTCTGGACGGGCTTCGAGGCTGTCACAACTCATATCCTACCGGGGCAAAACCTGTTTTTCCCTGGAAAAACAATAAAATGCGGAGCCGGTGCCTTTTAAAATGGCTTCTGTTTCACAATTCAAGTGGAGTTTTCTGTCAGGAAATGATTAGCCATTAGGCCTTTTAAGGTGGGGGAAGGGGGAGGGGAGGCGAAGCGGAGCGGGGAGGGGGGTTGCAAGGAAGGAGGAATTTCAGGCGGTCTGCGCGGTCCTCTGCCCTGAGAGCCTGGCTGGGGCTGAACTGGGTGGGCAGGCCCTCGGCCTGTTCCTCAAAGTCCGACGGCATGGAGTAATCCGGGCATGACAGAGCCCACGCTCATGACAAAGAAGCAGCTATTCTATTACTCTTGAGTCTGTGGTGGGGTCACTTATGCAGCTCTGGACAGGCCCCCCTTCACAAGGGACAGGGTCCAGCATAACTAGACGGAATATACATCTGTAATGAAGCCAGGCAGCCACTGGATGTCAGCAGCCGGTGTCCTTTTAGGACCACGGGGATGGGCCAGTGAAAAATCCCAGGCATCCTTGGACAAGTCAGCCTCCAGGAGAACAAAAATGGAAATGGTAGATATGGGGCTGGGGAGAGGGGAGCGCTGGTAGCCTGGGGAGGGAGCAGGGTCATCAGCATTCACGTCTGGGCAGTGCCTGCTGCAAACTGAACATTAAGACACATACACAGGGCCTAGTGGGGCGTGTTGGTGAGCATCCCCCAAAGGGCAGAGGGCTCAAATGTACATTTGGAATTTTCATTCGAAACATATGCGCGATTAAACAAAATGAAAGCGTATCTTAGAAAAAGTGAACTTGCACCTAGGCAATTAGCAAGCTGGTTCATTTTGATTTGCTTCGTTGTGGGGCTCAAATCACCAACTCTTGATGCTGTGGCGGTAATGAAAGTCTATAAGGTTTTCAGATACGTTTAGTCCTACAGAAGGCTTTCCAGATTCATGCTATGGTTGGAGGGAGGGTGGAGGCTGGGCTTTTTATATTTAACACCTTGTGCTTCCCAAGTTATTCAGTTTGGAAAAGGAATTTAGAGAGAAAGTATTTGTCGGATTTTTAAACTTTTTATAATACACAGAGAAGTATGTCTCCTCAGCTCAGTGAGTTTTCTCAAACCAGACACATCTGTGTAATCAGCATCTAGCTGGCAGGAAGGAACACCAGCGGCCCCCCAGGAGCCCCACTCAGCTCCCTTCCTGGCACTGCTGTCTCCCCCTTGGTCGTCATAGTTTAAGTTACACTTTTCTTGTCAGCCACTAAGATGATGATCATTTATCTTGCGCCTAAACTTGAGGGCAGGGCAAGCCCAGGTCAGGGGCATGCTGTGTACCCCAGAGCCCTCCGCAGCCTCCCCTGGCTATGCCTCCACTTCCCTCAGACTTTCCAGTATTACCCAGAATCTGGCCTAAATATCATCTCCCTAAAAACTTTCCAGATCTCTATCTCCTCGATGCCAGGGCCCGTTGGAGTTTGTAAACGCCTTCATCTTATCTTACATATTGTCTTCGTCTGCTGGGGCTTCTGTATGGAACCTGGTTTACGAATGACAGTTTATTTCTCACGGCTCTGGAGGCTGGGAAGTCCAGGTTCAGCATGCCGACAGATCTGACGTCCCGTGAGGACCTGCCTCTTGGTTCATGGATGGTTGTCGTTTCCCTGTTCCCTCAAATGGTGGAAGGAATGAATGTGGTCTCTATTACAAGGGTACAAATCCCATTCATGGGACCAATTAAGTCCTACTCACATGACTTAATTACCCCCAAAGGCCCCATCTCCAAATACCATTCACCTTGGGGTTAAGATTTTAACATATGAATTTTGGGGAGGATACAAACATTCATCCCATTCTAAACATATTGAGAGCCAACCATTACCAGGCTCTCTGCTCTTGAGGATCTTAGAACCTGCGGGGGAGAGAGAGGGAGAAAGACAACAGGCTGTGGTCACTGTCATAGTCGGCCACAGTCATCGTTGGCACAGGGGAAGGAAGAGGACCCAAAAGGAAACTTGTAGCTTAGTTTTAAGAGGTCAAGGAAGGCTTCCTAGAAGAAGGGGAACCTAAGCAGAGACCTGGAGGACCGACTTAGAGCCTCCAGGTAAAGGGGAAATGGAGTTCAAGGCAGTGACAACAGCATATGAAAACAATGGGAGAAAGGTGAGAGGTGAGGTGGCAGGGATGAGCTGGGATCAGCTCAGGAAAGTCTTCTACGTTCTGCGTGACCCGACGTCCCAGTGCGCCCTGGTGCAAGTCTCTAGGTACTGTGTTGTCCCAGCATAGAAGCCACTGCCGCCCCTCCTTCACTCTCAGTTAGTGACTGGTTTGAACAAAAGAGTGATACGGTCACGCCTTCAAGCACATCAAAGAGTCTGAATTCGGTGCTGGAGACCCAAAGAGCGGGCGAAGGCCTTTGAGGAGGAGAGAAGCAGGTCACGTCTGCGGTTTAGAGATACTACTTTGGTGGCGGTAGAAGAGTGGTCTGAGGAAATACCGGAGGGAAGAGGTGTGTCAGATTATTGCTTTGCTCCAACTAGAGATGACGGCGGCCAGCCTCAAGAGATTGATAGTGATGGTGGATGAATCCAAGACATATGAGAATCACCGAGAGAGAGGAATCACAAAGGCTTGGTAATTTTATTTACTCCATGTTCATTAGTCGTTTATATGCTGCTTTCTGAGATTTAAAACTGGATTCTGCTGGCAGCCTAGCGCTCGGGTTCCAGGAACACAGAACCCTGGGAAAAGCTGGAAGAAGAGAATGACCAGCCCAGTGTGGTGTTTTCCCTCTCTGGAATGCAGAGCTTTCTTGTGCTGAGCCGGGTCCCAGCAGTGGCCTGGGTTGAAGCCAAGGTCAGGGCTGGGGCAGGGCCATGCTGGTTTGGGGTGGTACAGACAGCTTGGTAGCAATGGGGTTCTCTGCTAAGACTGCACCCTTTGACTGGGAGGCGGGTTCACATCCTGTAAGTTTGAGGAATGTTACAGGCTTGTGAATTGCGTTTTAAAAAATATTTTATCAACACCTCTAATGTAGAACCAACCCCAGTCAATGCCACATGTGTTTTCCATGTGTGTTGCGACTGTAGGAAGTAACCAAACAACTCTGTATTGAACTTGTCAGAATATAATAAAAAATTCCGCTAATTGCTTCAGCATGAAGCCTCCCGAGCGCTCTCCCTTAATCACCAGAAGCAGGTCCTATTAGCGAGCACCGCGGCTCAGTAACACCACTTTATTGTGTTTCTTGGACAACTGCAGAAGCTTATCTTTCACTGCAAGGTTTTCTCATTTTTGGAAACTTCGTCCCCATAACAGTCATCATTACTAACTACATCAAGAGAGCAGTTCTGGGAAAAGTACTGTGCAAAGAAATTCCTGAAATGGGAAAGGACATTCATGTTGAAGTGGTGGTTTTTGCCAGAAAGTTAAACTCTAGCAAATGAATTGATTTTTCTAGGCGGCTGGCTTCGTTGCCCAAGTGAGTGCAGCAAACAAAAATCTGCCGTGTGTACATGCTAGTTAGCACGTTTGTTTTATCTCTGAGAAGCCAGTAATAACGACAGAACAAAGTGAACGCAGCTCTGAGGCCAGGGAGAAGAATTAAGAGGTTTGTAACATTTACAAAGAAAAAACATTATTTCTCTTTAATCTTTCTTGTCTTTCTTTTCTGCTCCCTTTAAGCATCTGCATAGTCTGAGGCTAGAAAGAAAGAAAAAGAAGGAAGAGAAGCAAGTGAAAGATGGGAAAAAAGTAAGTTCTTAAATAGAGAGAATGCATAATTATTTATGTGGATAGAAGAGCCTTAGAACAGAGTCTGTAAATGTTTATATTTGGTTTTTAAATGAAATATGGTAAGCCCCATTTACTATTCAGAGAACTAAATTTATAAAACAGATTTTTTGGTTATTGTTGTTAGTGGGAAGAGGAGGTGGAAATGGGCTGGGATGGGAGTTTGTTCACAAGGCACAAAAATTCTTTACTTTGCAAAATGATTCACTGAAAGCTTCCTTTAAATAACAGCTCTGCTGGCACATTTAATTTACCAAAAAAAATCAATTTTAAACAGAACTTTAGGAATAAAGTCTGTGTTATGCAGTAGAAATGTAGTAGGCATTTAAAAATAAAAACAGACTGGAGGGAATGTTAAAATAAATTTAAATTCTTTGAACGAACTCTTAGTAGACAAGTATCAGTATGTGGCCTAAGAGCCTGATGAGAGGGTCAAGTGTGGGGGGGGGGGCAGAGGGGGGGGGAGAAGGTTGAGGGGGTAAATTAGGATTAGGAAGAATTAGGTGCAGGAAGATGGATTTATATTTAAAAACTAGACATGAAATCATCTAAGGAATGAGTTTTCACAGGAGACCTTGCTTCAGTAACAGTAACCGAATGGATTTCTGGTTTAAGAGGCAGATAAGCTCCCCAGCATCTAAGCATGCAGGTGATTTCCCTTCCCTGCGCAATTTTCCATTGAAAAAAAGCAAATAAATACATAACAGAGAAAGCAGCTTCAGTGTTTACCTGGTTTCCATAAAAACAGGAAAGACAGGAAAGAGTACTGAGCAGAGGGGCGACAGACCCTAATATTTCTGGGCTGCTATTCCTGGGAAGATTGATAGAGGTGACTTGAAAGGCCATATACAGGGGCACCTGAGTGGCTCTGTTGGTTAAAAGTCTGACTTTGGCTCAGGTCATAATCTTGCAGTTCGTGAGTTTGTGAGTTCATGAGTACAATCCCTTGTCGGGCTCCGTGCTGACAACTCAGAGCCTGGAGTCTGCTTCAGATTCTGTGTCTCCCTCTCTCTCTGCCCCTCCCGGCTCATGCTCTCTCTCTCTCTCTCTCTCAAAAATAAATAAATATTTAAAAAATAATAAAAAAGAAAGGCCATACACATAATATTTAAAAAGTAATTAACATTATAATTTGGACCTAAAAGCTTACATTATTTCAACAATAAATGTGGAGCTGGGGGATATGGAGTTAATAAGCTGTTTCGAATCTTGTTTTACAAGAAGGACAGCAAAGAGATATGATTTCTTGTCTGTTTGTGATCAAGAATTCAGGTTCAAATATTATTGAAAGGCAACCTCTTGTAAAAAGAAAACATAGTTATCTAGAGAGATTTAAAAAATTAGAGCATAAGTCATGCCAAAAAGAAAAAAGAAGTCTTCATATTGGTCCTTTCGATATAGAGAGACAACTTGGAGGAAAGATGGAAACTTAAGATGATATGCAAATAAGCCTAGTATCCAGAAAAGATATGCCCCTTTTCTAGCATGCCGTGTTAGCGAGTTTTGGGGGTCTACACAAGCAGGTGGACTTGCATAGGGGTGAGGGGCTCACATGTTATCTGTGCGGAAGTAAATGTCTCGGGAAGAAGTCAACCTTCTATGGTTGGACAATAGTCACCTGTGGAGAAAGGCGGCGGGAAGAATCTCTAACATCAGGATGATCAAGGACGCTGCAAGAGGAGGTTTGCTCCATCTGTAATTCACAGTCCTTTCATCACCTGGAGTGTTCGGTAACGCCCTCACGGAAGGTTTGGAAGTTCATTAAAAGCTTGTGTGAGGTTTGGAGTGACCAGAACATTGAGGGGGACTAAAGTCAGGGGGTGAGAGAGCACATTTGTGCCAGAATGAAGCTGTGGGTGTCACAGGGCCCCTGGAAGTGCTGCAAAAGCTATGTGGAGGACACAAATGATCTGAGCAAAATTCACCGTGAGAATTTAAGTTCCTAGAAATTTGCCAAAATCTGGGAGAAGATGTTAGACTTCTCACTGGATGTGGAAGAGTGGGTTAATGGTTTTTTTGTTTTTTTTTTTAGAAATCAAGGAGCCATGTGATAGCTGGAGTACACAATATGTATATTGTTAGAATTAAAAAGGTACGTCTATGAAAAAGTAAAATGAACCACACCCACAAAGCATTAAATAAGATATACAAGGTTGGATCATGTAAAGCACTTACCACATTAACTTAACTTGCTATTAAGTGACACCTACTTCAGAGACTTGACATAGCAGGATGCAGTAGGTCCCAGCCCCCTGATGTTCTTGTAAAATCTGGAAAAATTTAGAAATTTTCCAAAATTATGTGCTGAAAGACACAGCAGAGTTGTAGAAACGAAGAGAACTAGATGGGTAGGAATTCTGGCAATTACTGGCTAATCTCTTTGCTGAGCCCATTTGCCAGCTTAGTCAAAATAAGAAGCTGATTGTGTGCTGTTTACAGGAGACACGCCTTAAACAAAATACTGTTTGTGGGAGACTTTATTTATAAGGGCACAGGAAGATGAAGAACAGGAGGAAGAGAGATATTCCATGCAAACACTAACCAGAACCTAGCTGACATAGCTGCATCACTAGCAAACGACAGGATTTAAGACAAGTGTTCATACGGATGGAAGGATTTACATTATGACACAAGAGCCAATTCGTCAGGGAGACATAAACATATTAACTTTGTATATACCTATTGGTTATAAAAGGTATAAAGCAAATGTTGATAGACCGAAAAGTTGTAATTGATACTCCACAATTTTAGTTGGAGATTTTAATACACCATGCTCACTAACTGATCATAATTGATAATAGTAAGCAGAGAAAAATTGAATAAAAACATGGAAAAGCTGAATGTAACTGACACATATAGACTATCACACCCAGCAACTGCAGAGCACACGTTCTTTTCAAGGTTACACGGAACATTTACCAAAATGGACCATATACTGGATCATAGAGTAAGTCTCAAAAAATTTCTAAGGACCAAGGATACACAGAGAATGCTTGTGACTATAGCAGAATTAAACTTGAAATGAGTAACAGAATGAAGAAAATCTCCACCTTGGAATAACACATGTATCAAAAGAGAAATCACCCTAGTAGTTATGAGATATTTTGAACTCAATAATAATAAAAATGTGGCATGTCAAAACTTGTGGAGTGCCATTTCTGACCAAAGAGAAATGGATAATTTAAATAAATATATTAGAGGAGGAAAAGCATAAAGTCAATTATTTAAGCCTTCTTTTTAGGAAATAAAGGGCAAATTAAACCCTCAGTATATGGAAGGAAAAATAAAGATAAAGCAGAAATCAATGATGGGAAGGAAAGATATAGTAGAAAGGAAATCAATAAATTGCAACTACAAACTACTTAACGAAACTACCTAGCAATATTTATTAAGGCTACATATGTATGTCCTACAATCTAGTGATTCCACTCCTGGGATACAAATGAGGAAAAAATGAGTTTTTGTGTCTTCCAAAATAGGATATATACTGGGCATGGACTGGACACACATAAGAATGGGTCCCCTCCATGACCCTGCATGGTCACGTCACTACTTCTCCCTATTTTCAGCAGAAGACTGGAGGTTTTCTCTTTGGAGAGGGTGAATCTGACAGGTTTGGGGCACAACTGGCACAGCAGGTAAGTGAGAATGAGGAACCATATTGAAAGTGATGGTCAAATGAAAGTTGACATCCTTGGTGGTGAGAACTCTGCTTCCTCCTTCTTCATTTGGGTCTCAGACCACAGCCAGCATGACCTCACTAACAGAAACATTAATTGATTTTTTCCGGAGAAAACCTCATAGCCCCAATGAAAATACTATTCTAATCCTTTCTTGCAGAAACTCTGTGTTCTTAAAACCCAAAGAACCGGCTTTCGACAGGACCCCCGTGAGTCAGTCAGCTGGTGTCTAGGCTATTGGTTCTCAACCTTCTGCATATCACTTGGGGACCTTGTAACCAATATCCCACACTGTCCCCGAGGCTCCACCTAGTCTGTGCTTCCTACTGCACTTCGAGAAGGATTCAAGACAGTTTAATTTGAATGATAAAAATACTGAGTTCGGTCAACATCTGGATTATACCTATATGAAGAAAACAGCAAAAAGAGAGGAATATTAAAAAAAATTGCAATGATGTCAAGTGACCCTAATTTAATAAACAAATTCTAATACAATTGTTTAACAAAACCGGTCCAATAGATCTAAATTTCATTCAGAATAATATAAAAGACAAAAATTTAGGAAGGATAAGGACTTAAGATATAAAATTAATCATACATTTATAGGAGGTGGTATTTTATGTAAGTAAGGGAAGAAGAGATTGTCTAATGAATTGTGTTGCTAGCCACTGGAAAAGAGAAAGAGACATTATTTTATATCTTTTTCAACAGCTACTTAATGAAAGTTTATGAGAATGAGGGGCCTCCCATGTCAGAGTTGGTGACCTTGAGCGTTCCCAGTTTGCCAGGTGGTGAAGAAAGCATGATTGAAATGATTGCCTGCGAAGATCCCTCTCAGCTCAAATCAAAACTTACGATGGTTCTGCATTTGTCTTTTTCAAAGCGCAATTGGGCAGTGGCGTTTGGTAAATCAAAATAAAAGACAAAAGTAAAAATAAACTTGTCTGGCCTTTTCTCTTGAAAGAAGAGGAGAGATGTCTGAGATGGGCCATGCTGGCCTCAGGGGCCTGTGGGACGCCTGGAGCGTTCTGACATGCACTGTTTGTTTTCAATGGGAAATTACTCAAAATGTAATAAGGAAATATTTTGCTGAGTAAATAGATTCGTTTACATCTTGTGGCATGGACGGTTAAAAAGAATCCTGGCCTTTTAGCTCACTTGGCTGAAATCCCTTGTCCAAGAGAGGGATTTCTCTTTTCACTAGTATTTCTGTCTTTCCAAGGGGTTCTTCCTCCTCCTCCTTTTGAAATCAGATATTTTAAGACATTTGAAATCCAGGGAGGGAAAAGAGACTCTATCCTACTGTAATGGGGAAGAAAATTATTAACGTTTTGTGGTTACAACCTTTCCCGGACCTCCTGTGCCTCTCTCAAGAGAATTCTAGCTTTGTCAGCTTGGAGCCTAGGTTTAGGATGCAGGGGAAGGCAGTGGCTGAGACAGACACACAACTGGACAAGAGAGGACAGGGAGGTTGACCCTGGAAAGGACAAGATTATTCATGAGAAAGAAAGGAGAGATGAAAGGGAGGAGGAAGATGAGGAGCAGCATGACTGGGCCACGGAGGGACCTGGGGCTGGACCTGAGATGGAAGGAGACCAGATCTGGGCTCAGCTGCCATCTTGGGGACCAACGCACTGAGAGTGTAGCTCATTCCACGTTTCTTGGCAATTTTTCTGTAAGTGAAAGTTGGAATTGATTTCATTTATATTTTTCAGCGTAGTGTGGTTCTTTGAATCAAAACGTATGTGCCGAAGCTGGGCCAAGTGGGTTCCAGTAATTTTTGGGTTACACCACAAAAGCCAAAGGTTGGATCACTCTTGGCCCTTGTCACTCACTTTTCTCTTGGCCTTCCCCCATCTTTTTGCCTCATATAAGTGTTCTCTTGTTCCTTGCTCATGGGCCTTCTCTCTGCAGGCTGCCCTTTCCCGATTCCTTTAATCCCAGTATAGGTAAAAATACATCAAGAAAAAACAATCAATCTCAAATACTACCAATATCACCTCATTTTGTCCTTATTTGCAGATTCTGAAGAAAATTTCTAATATATTACTTTTTTTAAAAAAATGTATCTGTCTTGAGAGAGTGAGCAGGGGAGGGGCAGAGAGAGAGAGAGAGAGAGAGAGAGGGAGAGAGGAAGAATCCCAAACAGGCTCTGCATTATCAGTGTGGAGCCCAAAGAGGGGCTTGAACTCACGAAGTGTGAGATCATGACCTGAGCCAAAATGAAAAGCCAGATGCTTAACTGACCAAGCCACCCAGGCACCCCTCTGGAAAAAAAAAAAAAAAAAAAAACTTCTGTTTGGATATGATTACTTGTTTTGAAATGACTGCAGGGTGTTCCCTACCAACTGTCTATCATTATTTTTGAATAACAAAACCCGTCTCCAGGGGCCCCTGGGTGGCTCAGTCAGTTAAGTGTCTGACTTCAGCTCAACTCATGATCTCATGGTCCATGGGTTCAAGCCTTACATCAGGCTCTGTGCTAACAGCTCAGAGCCTGGAGCCTGCTTCAGATTCTGTGTCTTCCTCTCTCTGCCGCTCTCCTGCTTATGCTCTGTGTCTCTCTTGCTCAAAAATAAACATTACAAATTAAGAATAAGTGAAGTGTTGAGAGGAAAAAAACACTGCACAGAATGCTGTATTTTACAAAATTATGCTTTAAAAATGATGGGAGGGGCATCTGGGTAGCTCAGTCAGTTAAGCAACCAACTCTTTTTTTTTTTTTTTTTAATTTACATCCAAGTTAGTTAGCAAATAGTGCAATAATGACTTTAGGAATAGAATCTAGTGATTCATCCCCTACAGATGACATCCACTGCTCATCCCAACAAGTGTGTCTTCCTTAATGGCCTTTGTCCATTTAGTCCATCCCCCCAACTAAAACCCCTCCAGCACCCCTCAGTCTGTTTTCCGTATTTAATAGTCTCTTACATTTTGTCCCTCTCCCTGTTTTTATATTACTTTTGCTTCCCTTCCCTTATGTTCATCTGTTTTGTATCTTAAATTCCACATGTGAGTGAAGTTATATGATATTTGTCTTTTTCTAATTTCACTTAGCATAATATACTCTTAGTTCCATCCATATTGCAAATGGCAAGAATTCATTCTTTTGGATTGCTGAGTAATAGTCCATTGTGTGTGTGTGTGTGTGTGTGTGTGTGTGTGTGTGTGAACATCACATTTTCTTTATCCATTCATCAGTCAATGGACATTTGGGCTCTTTCCATTATTTGGTTATTATCAATAGTGCTGCTATAAACAGTATCTTTTCAGGTGTCTGTTAGCCATCTGGATGTCTTCTTTGGAAAAGTATCTATTCATGTTTTCCGCTCATTTCTTCACTGGATGTTTTGTTTTTTGGATGTTGAGTCTGATAAATTCTTTAAGGTTGTGGAGACTAACTTTTATCTGATATGTCATTTGCAAATATCTTCTCCCATTCCTTTGTCTCCTTTTTAGTTTTGCTGATGTTTCCTTTGCTGTGCCAAAGCTTTTTATCTTGATGAGTTCCCAATAGTTCAGGTTTGCTTTTGCTTCCCTTGCTTCTGGAGACATTTTGAGTAAGAAGCTGCTGCCGCCAAGGTCGAAGAGGTTTTTGCCTGCTTTTTCCTCCAGGGTTTTGATGGCAACCTGTCTTACATTTAGGTCTTTCATCCATTTTGAGTTTATTTTTGTGTATGGTATAAGAAAGTGGTCCAGGTTCATTTTTCTGTGTGTCGCTGTCCAGTTTCCCCAGCACCACTTGCTGAAGAGACTGTCTTTATTCCATATTCTTTCCTGCTTTGTGAAAGATTGGTTGGCCATACATCTGTGGGTCCATTTCTGGGTTCTCTATTCTGTTCCATTGTTCTGAGTGTCTAACATCCTTTTATATCAACACGAAGGATTCCTTTTCATATTTCTTATAAGGCAGATCCAATGGTAATGAACTCCTTTATCTTTATCTAGAAATTTCTTAATTTAGTCCTCATTTTTTAAAAGTTTATTTATTTTGAGAGAGAGAGAGAGAGAGAGAGAGCGAGCACACAAGTTGGGGAGGGACAGAGAGAAGAAGAGAGAAAGAATCCCAAGCAGGCTCTGCATTGCTTAGCTGTGAGTTCAAACTCATGAACAGTGAGATTGTGATCTGAGCTGACATCAACAGTCAGATGCTTAATCATCTGAACCACCCGGGTGCCCCATCCCTCATGTTTGGAAGGACAGTTTTGCTACATAAAATCCAAAAAGTTGAAAAGTTTCTTTTTTTTTTTTTTTTCCAGCACTTTGACTATATCATGCCACTGTCTTCTGGCTCCAAAGTTTCAAATGAGAAATCTGCTAAAAAGTTACTGAGGATTTCTTGTATGTGACAAGTCATTTCTCTCTTGAATATTCAAGGTTCTCTTTGTGTTTATCTTTTGACAGTTTGGTTATAATGTATTTCGGGGGGGGGTCTCTTTAAGATTATAGAACCTGTAATTTGCCAGCTTCTTGGCTTTGTAGATTCATATCTTGCATTTTTCAGGAAGTCTTTGGCCATTATTTCTTCAAATAATCTCTCTGTCCCTTTCTCTCTTCTTCTTCTAAGACTCCCATAATACATGTGTTGGTTGGCTTGATGGTATCCTACAGGTTCCTTGGCCTCATTCACTTTTCTTCAATCTTTTTTCTTTGTGTTACTCAGATTTAATATTTGAGTTGTCTATCTTTATAGTCACTGATATTTCTTCTGTCTGCTTAAATCTTCTTTTGAATACCCCTAGTGAATTTTTCATTTTAGTTATGTATGTAATTTTCAACTCCAATTTTTTAATGTTTTCTATCTCTTTATTCATATATGTATTTTATTTTGTTCATACATTATTTTCTTGAAATGTCTATATGCTACTTTAGCCCATTAGAATCTTTAAAATAGTTATTTTAAAATATTTGTCTAGTAAGTCTGCCATCTGATCTTCCTCATAGATGTTTTCTGTTGATTTATTTTTTCTTTGAATGGGACATATTTTTCTACTTTTAAAAAATATCTTGTTGAGCATCGTTTCATGTGCCTGTAGGCCATCTGGATGTCCTCTTTGGAGAAGTGTCTATTCATGTCTTCTGCCCATTTCTTCACTGGGTTATTTGTTTTGTGGGTGTGAAGTTTGGTGAGTTCCTTGTAGATTTTGGATACTAGCCCTTTATCTGATATGTCATTTGCGACTATCTTTTCCCATTCTGTTGGTTGCCTATTAGTTTTCTTGATTATTTCTTTGCAGTGCAGAAGCTTTTTATCTTGATGAAGTCCCAAGAGTTCAGGTTTGCTTTCATTTCCCTTGCCTTTGGGGATGTGTTGAGTAGGATGTTGCTGCAATTGAGGTCAAGGAGGTTGTTTCCTACTTTCTCCTTGAGGGTTTTGATGGTTTCCTGTCTCACATTCAGGTCCTTCAGCCATTTTGAGTTTATTTTTGTGTATGGTATAAGAGAGTGGTCTAGTTTCATTCTTCTACATGTTGCTGTCCAGTTCTCCCAGCACCACCTGCTAAAGAGGCAGTCTTTTTTCCATCCCATACTCTTTCCTGCTTTGTCAAAAATTAATTGGCCATACATT
>NC_043709.1:105471380-105513741 GCF_006229205.1 Suricata suricatta
TCTTGGTTAGGTTTATTCCTAGGTATTTTATGGTTTTTCGTGCAATCGTGAATGGGATCAGTTTCTTGATTTCTCTTTCCCAGGGAAACACAAATCAAAACCACACTGAGATACCACCTCACGCCAGTCAGAGTGGCTAAAATGAACAAATCAAGAGACTATAGATGCTGGCGAGGGTGTGGAGAGACGGGCACCCTCCTACACTATTGGTGGGAATGTAAACTGGTGCAGCCGCTCTGGAAAACAGTGTGGAGGTTCCTCAAAAAACTATCCATAGAATTCCCTTATGACCCAGCAATAGCACTGCTAGGGATTTACCCAAGGGACACAGAAGTGCTGATGCATAGGAGCACATGTACCCCAATGTTCATGTTCATGACAGTGTACAGCACTGTCAACAATAGCCAAATCATGGAAAGAGCCTAAATGTCCATCACCTGATGAGTGGATCAAGAAGATGTGGTATATATACACAATGGAGTATTACATGGCAATGAGAAAAAATGAAATCTGGCCATTTGTAGCAAAGTGGATGGACCTTGAGGGTGTCATGCTAAGTGAAATAAGTCAGGCAGAGAAAGACAGATGCCATATGTTTGCACTCATAGGTCTAACAGAAGAACAGGAGAAACCTAATGGAAGACCAGGGGGAGGGGAAGGGGGAAAGAGAGTTGTGAAGAGAGAGGGATGCAAAATCTGAGAGACTACTGAATACTGAAAACGAACTGAGGGTTGAAAGGGAAGGAGGAGGTGGGAAAAGAGATGGTGGTGATGGAGGAGGGCACTTGTGGGGAAGAGCACTGGGTATTGTATGGAATCCAGTTTGACAATAAACTATTTTAAAAAAATATCTTGTGAATTTTTTGTTTGTTTAAAACTGGGCATTTGAATATTAGGTAAGTCTGGAAATCAGATGCTTCCCTATCACCAGGGCTTGCTATTTAAAAAGTTATTATAGGGTTTCTCTGTGCTAGGAAGCAATCTGAGTTATAAATTTAAGACCTTAGATTTTTTTATGAGCTTATGTCTTTCCTTAAGCATATGTGACAACTTTATACATTGCTGCACATATGTGGTTGCTTTTGAATGTCCTAATCCTAAATATCTGACTCCCAGATGTAAATAAAAAAGGGAAAAATAAAGAGGGGTTAAAAATAGGCTTGATTTCTTTAAATTCCTAAGAAGTCACTTCAGCTAGTAGATGGGCTTCCAACAGGGATAGCCCATCTCTGTGTCTGCACCTTTACAATCAGAAGCAGCAATCAGTGATCAGAACATAAATCCCAAATATGTGAGGGACAAGGTCCTTTTTGGCTACCTTGGTTCCCACAAGTTGCTTCAGGATGTTGGCATGGATGCCTGCCATATGGTTAGGGGCTAGGGGCTGGAAAGCCACTACTATGCTAATTGCTGACACTGACTAAAGTTACCCTCAATTTACAGGCTGAGCTTTCTCCTGGAAGCTGCAAGCCTTTAAATAGATGGAAGAGTTTTAAAATAGTTACATCAGACAGATTCTAACAATACAATTGTTATGTAGGTGGAGAGATGGATTTCTGGAGATTCACACTCTATTATCTTCTCTGATGTCATTTTTCTACTATCAAGTTTTGTACCTGCATCATGAAATCAGACTAGAAATAATACTTGTATAATACTTGATTTAGCAAAGAAGTCATCCACATCATTACTGTTGGTTGATATTTTTGTTTATTTTGCTTAAGACGAAAGTGAAGCAACATATAAGTATGCCAGAACTTCATTTGTTTCGTAATGGTGTGAAAGATTTGTTTGTTGAATTGGATAATAGTTTCCAAATATGGAGAACATATTTACTCACTTTTTTGTACTATTCATTACGTAACACTAAGAGACACAACACTCTCAATTTTAATGTTTAAGAATCTGCATCCTTAACATTTCCTTCTCATTTTCCTAAATCTAGACCAGATCAGAAAACTATTTCTGTAAAGAGCCACATAGTAAATATTTCTGATTTGCAAGCCATACTTCCTCTGTTGCAATGACTTAACTTTGACAACATAGCACAAATTAGTAATAGGCAATATATAAACATGCCTATGTTCCAATACTACTTCTTTATAGGTGCTAAAATAGAAATTTTTTTGTAATTTTCACATGTCAAGAAATACTATTCTCTTCATTAAATGTATGAACTAAGGATTCCTGACTACTCTTCTAATTGCACACCCTGCCTCAACTCCTCACATTCTTCCATAAACCCTCTGTTCATAGGTCTTCATACCCCTCAACACAAGCTGAAACTAGTTTGTTATTTATATGTTTTTTTGTTTATTCTTTTTCTCTCCACTTTAGAATATGAGCTTGATGAGAACAGAGAGACCTTCTGGTTTAGCTTCTTGTCTCTGGCACCTATAAACATGCCTGGCATCTGGTAAGTGCTTATAACGACTTTTTACAAGGAAATAATGTAATTCAATAGTAAATCCATATTCACCCACCATCACGTTCACTCTGGTATGTATTTTTATGTGACGGAGCCAAAGAATATTTCACATTACAAATGATGTGGAGAATTCGCCCTCCATTTTGCTCCTAGAAAAGCTGCAAAGAGCCATGCTCTGGGAGCATGCTCATGTCTGCAGGAGGTCCTATAGCTCCTCATAGAACGAAAGCACTGTTTCAGCCAGGGCAGCTATATAAGGCAATGCTCTGTTGGAAGTTGGTTAAAAAATATTTGTGAGAAATGTTTTCCTTAGTGTTCACAGCTTAATGGAAAGTTGTTATTTCAAAGGTGCTGCACGAAGCCAGTCGTGCTCCTCGAACTGGTTCTCTATGAAACAGCTCTAAATGAGTTTCAGGCTCTCTGGGGACTTTTTTGATAGAGACCAAATTTCACAGTTCCGGACTTGGCCATGTTTGCTCAGGGAGACAGTCTTGTTTGTCCTGCTTAGTAATTGTGAGGTGGAGCTTTCCTGAAAACCCAACCAGTTTCACGAAGGACTTGGGTGTGGGTGGGTGGCTGTCGCTTCTGGCCTCCTCTCAGTGTGTTTTATATCTGTCTTCCAACTCAAGGTGAATCTGCTGACCTGTAAAACTTTGAATAGGTGTCACTGCAAGACGCACGCTAATAAAAATTATCATCTTTACAACTGACCTGTGTTCCTGTCATGACCGTGGAAACATCTAGAATCATATCCAAATAGAGTATTTTCAGAATTCTTTGCCACTTGTATCGTACGTTGCAGAGTTTAGAAGGTAATGTATTCTTGTTCGTTGGAATGTCAGTATTACCTAAATCAGTAAGCATTCTAACAATCTGTAGGTAGCAATGGCACTCCAGAGCCATATATATAGTTTAAGTAGATTATATATATAATATATTAGTTTAAGCAGATTGCCCTTAAGTGTCTTAAACTCATCGAGTTAAAAAAAAAAAAAGAAAAATTAAAATTTCCTTCTTAATCCCCCTGACCTGACATGGTTTCCATGAAATGTATGCTACCTCTGTCTTTCTTTTATTCTTCTAGTCACCCAGCTACTACGCTCTGGGGCATCCCACGCTCAATTTGGACTGAACGCTTTCATTTCTCCGGAAGCGCCCTCAGAAGGCTCCCCGTGTGCTCTGAGCTCTACTCTCCACCCCTCCCGCCCCACACCCACCATTCTTCCACCTCCAGGCCTCAGGGCCTTTGCCCTGTCCATTTTGTGTTCTTAGAGCTTCACGGAGTCCCCGGTTGTGGTGGCCTTGCAGAAAGTAAACAGAGAAGATCTCAAACCCATGAATATCCTCTGAGTCCAAGGGCAAGGAGAACTGGCCAGAGAAGAGGCACCCTTGGTCACAGTACCAATGGCCAGCATGGAGAAGGTTTGGTTCCCCAGTCCCAGACAAAGGCAGCCACAGCAATGGCATGGGAACCCAGAGAGCAGCGCTGGGGGAGGAGGCCAGGCTAAGGGTCTTCCGTCAACATATTGCCTCAGGAGCTGGGTCAAGGGAAAGCGTGTGGCTCTGGGAGCCCCGCCAGGCTGTGGCCAGTGGTGGGCATTAGAAGTTTCTCAAGCAGCAGCAGCAGCAGGCAGAAGGCCAAGCAAAGAGTTTGGCTGATATGGGAGGCCACGGGGGCCACCATGGCGTGCAGGGGCCAACTGTGTCCCCGAGCAGAAGTTGTTCCAGGAGAGAACCGACCTGGGAGGCAGCTCAGACACCGAGAAGCCATGGAGCAGGACCCTGGCGGAGCAGCTTCGCCGGAAGCAGGCAGGAGTTCCGCTGCCAGGAAGAGTCCCAAACCTTGTCCTCAGCTCCCAGCTGGTGGATCCCTCCCGCTTAGGATGCAAGGGGTCTTTGGAGAGGAATTCTCCAGGCGCAAATTCTAGGCTTGTACAGAACCCTCAAAAACCAGTGGGAAGGAAACAAAAGCAGCCAACAATGTGGAGGTCGTTTTCTCCTGCTTGTTCGCAGATCCCTGCCCTTGGAAGCTGCTCTGTATCCAAGGCCTTCTTGCCCTCTGGAGGCAGCAGCCAGAGGCCGAGGGAGGGAGGAATCTAGAAGCCAGGCTGTTGGCTTTTTGAGGCTTGGAAGGCGGCTTCGCAGTGGCCCCCACACCCACCATTCTTCCACCTCCAGGCCTCAGGGCCTTTGCCCTGTCCATGTTGTGCTCCAGCTCCCACCCGACAGCTTGCCCTCTCTCTCTCTCTATGGTTCTAGCCCCTGATGTCCCGCGCGGGCTCCTGGGCTCCACTAGCTTCTTCGCTCTCATCTCCTCCCTCATCCCTGCAGCTAGTGCCCTTTATATAACTTCCTGGTTTAAAATACCCAGGGTGTTTATACTTTCTTGATTGAACCCTGACTCACACAGGCTTAGGAAGAAATTCTCCAACACAAGAAGGGAAATATAGCCCTCAAAAGGCTATGGGATCATAATTTTATAAAAGCTCTGTTGCAAAAAAAAGGAAGTCATATTTAGGAGTCCTCTGCTGAGGACTGAATCAAATTTAAGAAAACATGGACTTTATGAAATGGGACTGAAATCAGTCATCAAGCTAAGATTTTCTTGAAAAGCTAAATGGGGTAAGGAAGGAATGTTATGAAATACAAGATGAAATAAAAGATCTGAATTATTATCTTGGAATACCAAGTTAGTAAGATCGAACACAGGCTTAAAAAAATTCACAAAATCAAGAGGAAAGGAGGAAAACATATTCTGAAAGAAGAAAATAGTTACAGAGGCCGTCTTTGTAAACGTAGTAAAGAAGTTTATATTTTGGTTAATACAAGATGGAAAGTTTATTATAAATTTGGCTAAACTCCCCTTCCCCCTGTTTTTTAAATATAAATATTCGTTAACATATAGGGTAATATTGGTTGTAAGAGTAGAATTTAGTGGTTCATCCTTTACATACAACACCCAAGGCTCATCACAGCAAGTGCCCTTCTCAGTAAGTATCCCAGTCTATCCCACCCCACCCATCTCCCTCTGTCAACACATAGTTTGTTGTGTATCATTAAGAGTCTCTTGCAGTTTCTTTCCCTCTCTTCTCTTCCCGGCCTCCCGTATATTCATCTGTTTTGTTTCTTAAATTCCACGTATAAGTGAAATGATGTGGTATTTGTTGTTCTCTGATTGACTTAGTTTGCTTAGCATAATACATTCTAGCTCCATCCATGTCATTGCAAATGGCAAGATTTCATTCGTGTGTGTGTGTGTGTGTGTGTGTGTGTGTTTATATACCACATCTTCTTTATGTGTTTATCAGTCAATGGACATTTGATTGCTGAGTAATATTCCATTATATATATATTCCATTATATATATACATATATATATGTATGTATGTGTGTGTGCGTGCGTGTGGTTATATACCACATCTTCTTTATCTATTCATTTGATTGCCGAGTAATATTCCATTATATATATGTGTGTGTGTGTGTGTGTGTGTGTGTGTGTGTGTGTGTGTGTGTTTATATACCACATCTTCTTTATCTGTTTATCAGTCAATGGGCATTTGGGGTCTCTCCATAGTTTGGTTCTTGTTGCTAATGCTGTTATAAATATCAGAGTGCATGTACTCCTTCAAATATGTACTTCTGTATCCTTTGGGTAAATACCTAACAGTGCAAGTGCTGGGTCATAGGATAGTTCTATTTTTAGTTTCTTAAGGACCTCCATACAGTTTTCCAGAGTGGCTGTGCCAGCTTGCATTCCCACCAGCAGTGCAAGAGTATCCCCTTTCTCCATATCGCCACCAATCCCTGTTGTTGCTTGTATTGTTAATTTTAGCCGCCCTGACAGGTGTGAGGTGGTATCTCATCATTATTTTGACTTATTTTTCCTGATGATGAAAGATGTTGAGCATTTTTTTCATCTTCTCATGTGTCAGCTAGTTGTCTGTATGTCTTCTTTGGAAAAGTGTCTATTCATGTCTTCTGCCCATTTCTTAACTGGGTTATTTACTTTTTGGGTATTGAATTTAATAAGTTGTTTATAGATTTTGGACACTAACCCTTTACCAGATATGTTGTTTGCAAATAATTTCTCCCATTCTGGAGGCTGCCTTTTAATTTTGTTGATTGTTCCCTTTGCTGTGCTTTTTATTTTTTTAAATTTAATTAAATTTTTAAATTTACACCCAAGTTAGTTAGCATATAGTGCAACAATGATTTCAGGAGTAGATTCCTTAATACCCCTCATGCATATAGCTCCCCCCCTTGCAACCCTTCCAGTAACGTTTTGTTTGTTCTCCATATTTAAAAGTGTCTTATGTTTTTGTCTCCCTCCCTGTTTTTATATTATTTTTGCTTCCCTTCCCTTATGTTCATCTGTTTTGTATTTTAAAGTCCTCATATGAGTGAAGTCATATATTTGTCTTTTCTGACTAATTTTGCTTAGCATAATACCCTCTAGTTCCATCCAGGTAGTTGAAAATGGCAATATTTCTTTCTTTTTGATTGCCAAATAATATTCCATTGTATATATGTATCACATTTTTTTATCCATTCACCCATTGATGGACATTGGGTTTTTTCCATGCTTTGGTTACTGTTGATAGTGCTGCTATAAACATTGGGATACATGTGCCCCTTTGAAACAGCACACCTGTATCCCTTGGATAAATACCTAGTAGTGCAATTGCTGGGTCGTAGGGTAGTTCTAGTTTTAATTTTTGAGGAACTTCCATACCGTTTTCAAGAGTTGCTGTACCAGCATTTGCATTCCCACCAGGAGTGCAAAAGAGATTTTTCTCCACATCCTTGCCAAAGGCTGTTCTTCCCTGAGCTGTTAGTGTTAGCCATTCTGACAGATGTGAGGTGGTATTTCATTGTGGTTTTGATTTGTATTTCCCTGATGGTGAGCGATGTTAAGAATTTTTTCATGTGTCAGTTGGTCATCTGGATGTTTTCTTTGGAGAAGTGTCTGTTCATGTCTTTTGCCCATTTCTTCACTGGATTACGAGTTTTTTGGGGTGTTGAAGAATTTCTTTTATCTTGATGAAGTCCCAATAGTTCATGTTTGCTTTTGTTTCCCTTGCCTTCAGCGATGTGTCTAGTAAGACATTGCTTCAACTGAGGGGAAAGATGTTGCTGTCTGTGTTCCTCTCTAGGATTTTGATGGTTTCCTGTCTCACATTTAGGTCTTTCATCCATTTTGAATTTATTTTTGTGTATGTGTAAGAAAGTGGTCCAGTTTTGGTACATCTGGGTGGCTCAGCTGGTTAAGTGTCTGACTTTGGCTCATGTCATGATCTTATCGTTCTTGAGTTTGAGCCATACACTGGGCTCACTGCTGTCAGTGCGGAGCCTGCTTTGAATCCCCTGTCCCCCTTTCTGCCTGTTCCCTGCTAATGCTTCCTCTCAAGAATAAATAAACATTAAAAGAAAAAAGAAAAGAAAGTGGTCCAGTTTCATTCTTCTATATGTTACCCTCCAGTTTTCCCAACATCATTTGTTGAAGAGACTGTCTTTTTTCTATTGGGCATTATTTTCCTGCTTTTTTGAAGATTTGTTGATCGTATAGTTGTTTGTTGACTAAATTTTTTAAAAATTGGATTTTGAGCAAAATATAAATGTGTCTCATAGTTTGTATCAGGAATTCTAAAAACCAGTTGTGAATTAGTTTCTCCTGAGAACTGTTAACAAACAAAACTTCATGAATCCTATCCTCAGACATTTTTTGAGTAGGTCTGGGACAGAGCAGAGACTCTGTAATTCAAAAACGATCTCAGTTCATTTTGACACAGCTGACCCTGACTGGGATTTTAAAACTATGGGTTTGAACAAAAAGTTAAATTACTGCACCACCTGGTGGCAGGATACCCTAACTGCAGATTCTGTATGTTGAGGATGATGGAGGTGGTTCCTGGCTAGAATAGGTCCTGAATTCTTTTTCTCTTTCTTTCTTTCTTTCTTTCTTTCTTTCTTTCTTTCTTTCTTTCTTTCTTTCTTTCTTTCTTTCTTTCCGTCTGTCTGTCTTTCACTTTATTTATTTACTTATTTTAGTAACCTCTACATCCAGTGTAGGACTCGAACCCATGACACGAGATCAAGAGTCCCATGATCTTCCGACTGAGCCAGTCAGACGTGCTGGACCTGATTTCTTCTAACTGAGTTAATGCTATTGAGCAAAAATTAGTAACTGGCTGCAAATGTTTTGGGAAGGAAGAAGGATACCATTAAGTGAGTTGGGCATGAAAAGGCAAAAGAAGTACCAACTTCTGTAATAAATTAAGGCCCAAATACACTTCAGTTAGTTTTTGAGCAGGACGCTCTTTTTTGAGAGAGGTCCTAAGCCTGTCCCTTCCATAGATGCTCCACTGTAGGGTCATGCTGGCCTCTGGGACCCACTAGTTCTTTAAGACACTCAGGCCTAAAAAATAGCAAAGACGCAAAAACTGACTCCCTGAGAAAACTCTTTAATCATGGTTAGGGATAACCAAAGGGAAATAAAAATATACAAAATACTGAAAATGGAGGGCGTTTACCTTGTGAGGTAGTGCATGGCCCAAGTCATAGCCACTTGAGTAGCAAATTCAACCTTGTTTTGAGACTTTCTTTTCTGGGTGTCAGTTCGAAAATGCCATATTTAACAACCACCATTCAGGAGTGGTTTCCCCTCCCCCACAGATGTCAGACACTGTGATGTTCCAACCAAGAAAAGCTGAACCCTATTTCACACCTACCTAGGTCCATGCTCTTGGTTCCAATTTCCTTTCTGAAGCTCAGCTTCTTTCCCAAAAAAGCTGGCCCAAGAATCACTCCATCTGTCCAGTGAGACTCCACCTACCAACCAGGGTGCAATCCAACCCTTGTGGGTTCAACAGCAAAACCATATTAAAACACAACACAACCATGTCATTTTCATTCTACAAGCTACCCAAATACGGCAAAGAGTTGTTTACAGAAAGAAGTTTTCACATCGGGCTGTTGGGGTGTGTGTGTGTGTGTGTGTGTGTGTGTGTTTAGTATCAGAATGCTGACTTCAACTCAGAGATGAATTACTAAGTAGCTATATAAAGATGAAAAAGGAGAAAGGAAAGGAGTCAGAAAGTAAAACAAAACTGTGAGACCCAGTTAGAGAAATCGTGTGCTTACATAGGCTATTTCTGAGGACAATGGAGGAGGAAAGAGTGAAATGTAATTCTAGATACTTTAGTGCAGCTATACTTTGAGCTAAGAGTGCAGTGCAGGAAGCAGTCAGCTCTGTTCTGGTTTAATATGATCAGGACCTTCCCTCTGGGATAAGATGCTAAATCCACTGGCTCCTTTCTGAAAGGTCTTAATGAGCCAGCTCAAAGCTGAAGCTGTTTCTCCATTGGTCAATGGCAAAAGTATGGAAAATTCCAGACAGTGGATAAACAAAAATCTTCCAATGTATTTGGCTTTGGGGGTACATGATATATGATGGTAGCGTTTTCAGTAGCAGATTTCCTTCCTAATGATGTTTTTCTTCGGGTAATGAGGCAGACCCCTCTCCATGCCTACACGCTGGTGGCGGCATCAGTCCATGCTGCCTTAGAAGCACTGCCACTCTGGTTTTCACCACTGTCACCTGCTCATGTGCAAGTCCTTCTGATGATTCTTAACAAGTGTAAGCAGAGAAATGTGATTAAGCTCTACTTCTTATGTTCCTTGGAACCTGGCATTGTCTGTTGTAACTGGGTAAAATAGCTTAAATATTTGGTATATATATTGGCAAGCTCTTTCTCTTTCTTGCATGTGTCCATGTGACAAATATGATTTCCTGAGAAATCTGAAAATAAGCTTTATGGAAACCAGCAACAACTCTAACTGGGAGTCATTGGGTAGAGACTCCAATGACATGAAAGCAAATTCACTAAACATCAATTCACTTAATGACCAATGTCCTCAATTAATGAGGCGTTCTCCCCAAATTTGGTGTTGCTTTGACTTTGCCACAGGTCTCCGACCCTGCCCACTTCTGTCCTTGTCCCTGCCATTTTGCATGCAAGTGATCGGCTTTCCAGTAACTACACAAGACACTGACTGTCTTCTACTCCAACAGATTTTGCCCTGGACCTGGTTTTTGTGTTTTCAGCAGTATCTGCCCCTGCCTCTGTAGTGTTTTAGAGAGAGGAGTGGTCCTCCCTGAAACAAGGACTTCTCTGTTTCTGCGGCTCTGGCCACGCACTGCTCCTGTGGCCCTGCCCCTGCCGGGTGCCGGTACCCGCTGCTGCCTCTGGCAGTGAGACCGCAGCACACAGGTCGCCTGGTGTGAGGGACTTAGGGGCTGGGCAGAGGTCAAACTGGTCATCGGCCCCCTTGGTGATCTGGAACACCGGTTCTGTGATTGGCCTGCCACCTGCAAAGGCAGTGGCTCTTCAGGGCTGCAGAGGGACAGGAGCCTGGTGGTGGTGTCTTCCCAGGACTCCACGCCCACAGGGAACTGGGTGCGCACTTTTGGTAAATGTCAGCGGGTGTCCGTGGGAATTGCCACAGTGTCCAAGGCAGGGGGACTCCTCAAGGGGGTGTCGCAGCCTGCCTGCAAAGTGAGGCAGGGGGGCCCCGGGTAGACTGTTTGGAGAAGGGGAGGGTGGGAGAGAGAGGTCAAGGTGGCACCTCCAGGAGGAAGGCCCAGCAATGGAGAAATGGTGGAGCCAGGTGGAGAAAGATCACGCTGGACATAGTCAAAAGGACTCTCATTCTGAGTGAGGAGAAAGGCTCCAAGGGCAGGGTGGCAACGATGTGCATTTACTCACGTTTTCTCGGAAAAGGTAAATGTGAGGGGCACCCAGGTGGCTCAGATGGTCACACATCCAGCTCTTGGTTTCGGCTCAGGTCATGATCTCCCAAACTGAGATGGAGCCCGCATCCCCCTCTCCACGGACAGTGTGGAGCCTGCTTGGGACCCCCTCTCTGCCCCTCCTCTACTCTCTCTCTCTCTGTTTTTCTCTCAAAAATAAATAAATAAAATCTTAAAGAAAAAAAAGAAAAGGTAAATATGGAGGAAGCAAAAGTCTTGAAGTAACTTTCTGATACCTTTTTGTTATTATTTACTTTTTACCTTTTATTTTTTTTAACCTTTTTTTGTTCAGAGAGAGATGGTGTAAGTGTGTGAGGGGACAGAGAGAGAGGGAGAGCGAGGGAGAAGGAGAGAGAGAGAAGCGGGGCTCAAGCTCACAAACTGTGAGATCATGACCTGAGCTGAAGTCTGCTGTTTAACTGACAGAGGCACCCAGGTGCCTGTTGATATCTTTTTCAAAAAGTAATATGCATCTTTTTTTTTTTTACCAAAAAACATGGAAATACAATTTTAAAGCGTACAATTAAGTGGCATTAATTACATTCTCAATGTTGTACAACCATCACTACTATCTACTTCCAGCATTTCCTTACTTCCAAAAAGAAACTCTGTACCCATTAACCCTCGACCGTGCATTGCTCCTGCCCCGGCTCCTGGTGACCTTTATTCTACTTTCTGTCTCTATGACCACCTCAGGTGGGTGGAATCATAAACTCTCTCCTCTAGTGTTTGGCTTCTGTTACATAGCATAATGTCTTCAAGGTTCATCTATGTTGTACCTGTGTCCACATTTCATTCTGTTTTATGGCTGAATAATATTCGATGTCTCTCTTGTAACCACTGGATTCCTCCCACTTTGCAAAAACATGAAGTTCTCCATGGCATGCATGAAGCCATGCACATCATCAAAGGCTTTGTCTTAAAAAAAGACACCAAGGCTGGTGGCAAAGCGGCCCCTGGCAGTTTAGACAGCTGAAGAAAAGAGTGGCTGTCTTAGTAAATCCACTCTTTCTTTCCATGGATGTCTCCTCCCCATCGAGAACTGACCACATCTGACCCTTTTGAGTTGAGCAAATTTGGAAGAAAGGAGTTAAATATATGGGGAAAGATGATTCAGAATCCATTTTAATCTTTGCCTACACCTTAAATGAAAAGAAATGTTCCTAATTTGTGGTTATTTACAGCACTGTAAATCAAGCAAATGCCATGAAGTGCCAATAAAAATTTTTAAAAATCAGCCTTAAATAGCTAAACTCTCAACAGCAGCTCATAAAGTGAGGCTTGGCAGTTGTTAGGTAGTTATGGTTAAATTGACAGTCCTTTGGGGAGTTAAGATATCCAAGAAGCAGAGGTAGTTCAGACTATAGTGATAAATGGTTGAGCTTGTTGGTTGAAGAGATTTTATAGTGCACATTTAAGCTTCACTGCTGTGAGAAGGTGAACAGGAAATAGAGGTTATCACTTCTTCATAGCCGCTCCATTCATTATCGACCTCGGGGGGTCCTGCGGCACACTCAGGAACACAAGACTGAGGCTATTTAAAGTCGGAAATCATTTCTAAGTAATATGATGTTGTCAGGCAGAGATAGAGAGGGAAGGAGGGAGTTAGAAAGTTGTACAAATCTAGTAAAGGTACAAAAAGAGAAAGTTAAAAAGAAAAGAAATATCAGAAAAGGAATTTTTAAGACCACAATAAAGAAAAATAACATGAATGTAATTTCCTCTGAGACTTCCTGACAGAAGACGGTAGGGCAAAGTTATACTGACTCCACTCCTTATGCCAGAACCTCCCCTAAGTAACAAGAAGAAGAGCAAAACAAAGGAGGGCAAAGTTCCATAGATGATGGAACTTGGCTTGGGCTCAACCACAGAGTATGATGACTATCTGTTGTATGCAGTGCCATTTTGGCCAAATGAGTCCTACATCGCAGGCAGGGTACAGTGTACTCTGAAAGTAAGTGAAACAAAATCTTAAATAGCCAACTAACAATCCCTTACTTAAAAAGACAAGAACTTGGGTCATGAGTAGACCACAGGAAAAAGGGTAAATCCGGATGGGCATTTTATTTCTTAACATGGAGCTAGAAGTGAAGGGGAGCTGCCAGACTTATTTTCTCCTATCCAGAAATGGATTAGAAGTGAGACAGGCCTAAAAAAAAAAAAAGACAGAAAACAGGACCTGGCTGCCAGTTGCTGACCTGAGTCAGTTGAACAAAGAAGTCGTCGGTGAGAGCTGCCATATTTCACTGTGAGCTTTTTCAGTCTTGCCTGGAGCACCTGCTCCTCCTGGCCAGGGGGCGTACGCCCTCCCACAGACGCAGAGCAGACTGCTTAAGAAATACGAGCACGATGTTTTTTTGAAGCACATCCTGGACAGAAGTTGCCAAGGATGCTGTGCCCTCCCCGGTCCCATAACTATTTTTTAAAAGTTTGTTTATTTATTTTAAGAGGGGTAGCAGAGAGAGGGAGAGGGAGAGAATCCCAAGCAGGTTCCACACGGTCAGCACAGAGCCCGACATGGGGCTAGAACTCACAAGCCACGAGATCATGACCCGAGCTGAAACCAAGAGTTGGAGGCTTACCTAAGGAAGCCACCCAGGTGCCTTGGTCCCACAACCATTTTTGAGGAAAGAGTAAGTATAAGGACAAAAGGTGGGACCTGAATGTTATTTTCAAAAAGGACAAAATCAAATGGAACAAGCAACAAGCAAGTTCAGAATGTATTTGAAACAAAATTCCAGAAAAAGGATAATATTTATGGCAAATACTATTCTGTGTAGTCTACCCAGAAGCTAAAAAGGAAATACATTTTGAAAAGCAATCTCAAAGAGGATATAAGGGATACAATGATCACAGAGGAGCGAGTAATAAGGGCATGAACAGTGAGCCTCCTAAGGGCAAGAAAGAAATACAAGATAACTTAAAAAACAAAACAGAACACAGAGACGTGAAAACAGCAAAAGGAAAACTCAATACCACTAAACTTAAGTATGAAAGACTGAAACGGGAGATTTAACTAGAATTCTACTCTACTCTGTTAGTAACATTACTGATTCCCAACACCTAGGAGAGTGTCTGGTGTAGTATAGGTACATATAACTGAGTAAATGAATCAGGAAAATGGCCATTTTGAAGAAGAGAACAGAAAAAGGAACTTAAGAAATAATTTAGATATAAGAATTTTTTTCCTGAAATAAATTAGATTTCTGTCTGTAGATCCAGAAGACAGACAGAATGATGCAGAATGCTTCAGACGTATTCTGGTTAAGTTACTGAACTTTTAAGTAGAAACAAAGAGTTGTATGGGCATTCAGGCAAAAACAACAAAACAAAACAAAAACAAAAACAAGTAATGTATTGTTGGGGATATAAATAATGTAAGGCTGGCATCAGAGTTTCCCACAACACTATCTAATTAGTCAATTAGTAGTGCAGCAATGACAAGAGTGCCAAGTATGAAAGTAAGACCCAGACTCATATACTTTTCTAGATCGTTTATGAATGTATAAGGGAATAAAGGAGAGCTTCAACCTGAGGGATTACAATATTCATGAGCCCATCTTGAAAAACAAAAAAAAAAACTATAAAAACAAAATCCATCCAATCAAAAGATAAATCAGAATAGAAAACTCAGGAAGGGGAAGTAGCACATGAAAGGACTCAGAGTAAGCATTAAACCCATTTCTGTAACAGTGGGATTACTTGGGATTCTCTGTCTCCCTCTTGTTCTGCTTGTCCCCCTGCTCATGTAGTCTATCTCAAAAAAAGGGTAGGATATATTAATAATTTGTGGTATATTCATATAATGATGTAATCAGATATAGCAATAAAAAGCATGAACTGGGGCTCCTGGGCACCTCAGCTGGTTAAATGCCTTGATTTTGGCCCACGTTTCTGAGTTCCAGCACTGCCTCGGGCTACGTGCTGACAAAGTGGAGCTTGCTTAGGAGTCTCTCTCTCTCTCTGTCCCTGCCCCTCCCTCGCTCACGTGCTCATTTTCTCTCTTTCAGAATAAAGTTTATTTACTTATTTATTTTATTAAAACTTAAAACTTTTTTTTAATTTATTTCTGAGAGGGAGAGACAGACAGTGTGAGCAAGGGAGAGGCAGAGAGAGGAGATACAGAATCCGAACAGACTCCAGGCTCTAGGTGTCAGCGCAGAGCCTGACGCAGGGCTCACACTCGCCAACCCCAAATCCTGACCTCAGCTGAAGTTGGACGCTTAACAGACTGAACCACTTAGGCACCCCTAAATCAACTATTTTAAAAAGAAGAGTGAATTGCTGCTGTATGCAACAAGAGGGATGAATCTCACAAATCCAATACTGAGCAAGAGAAGACAGCAAAAAGGGTATAACTCTATGACTCCATTTATTTAAATTTCAAAAATAGGTAGAAGTCAGACAAATATTTACCTTTGAGGGAGCTTCTGGAATATTTCTAATAATTTTTATCTTTATGTGTGTTTGATGATACAATTACATTCCCTTTGTAGAAGTTTGTTGAATTGTACTTCTATGATTTGTGAAGTTTTCTACAATTGAAATGTTTAGAAAAAAGTCAATGTTCATTTATAATAAAATCTTTTAGTAAATCAAGAATGAAAGAATATTCTTAAAATATAAAAAAGACTAACACTGCAAACCAAGATCTTTTATTACATATAACTTTTAAACACTTTAGGCGAGTCCATTAATGTAAGAAAAAATACAAGGAAGCTCACTATCACTTCTATCATTAAAAAATTGTTCTGGGAATGTTAGTCAATTCTGCAGGTAAGAAAAATAAAGTATAAATATCAGAAAGGGGTCAATAAATTTCAATATTTGGGAATAATATGATTGTATACCTGGAAATCCAAATGATACACCTGAAAAATTAGCTTAAAGACTAGGTGAGGTAGCTAGCTAAAAAAACCTCAATATTTAAATATCAATAGTTCATCTATAAACAAATCATAATTAATATTATGAAAAATGGAAAAATCATATTCACAATGTAATACAAAAATAAATATCAATGAATAAAATTTAAGATACATGAAAGAAAAGAAAACTGTTGGGGATCAAATGAAAGAAGAAAATTAGATAATATTGCAAAGTGTCAATTAACCTATATATTCACGCAATCCATAAATACCCACACAATTCTGGGAGGAGTGGGGGTTTCATAAAACAATTTATCACGTATATCTTTGAAAGTTAAGATGAGAAGAGGCACCTGGGTAGCTCAGTGGGTTAAGTGTCAAACTACTGATTCGGCTCAGGTCATGATCTCACAGTTCATGACACTGAGCCCCCTGTCAGGCTTGTGCTAACAGCATGGAGCCTGCTTGGGATTCTCTCTTTCCCTCTTTTTCTGCCTCTCCCTTGCTCATGCTCTCTCTCTCTCTCAAAATAATAAACTTAAAATAAAAACAGTTAAGATGAGAAAAAAAATCAGGAATAATAATGAACTCTATACTCACTACTATAATATAATATATTCCTTCTATGAGAAGGAATAATAAAAATGAACTCTATACTCACTACTATAATAAGAAACTGAAAAGAGAGTGCAAAAGCAATTATTTAGATTAGCAGATTATCTAGTAAATAGTGATGTTTTCTTTTATGGGATGGGGGTTGGGGTGTTTGGTGAAGAACCAGATACCTAGTTTACTTTTTAAAATTTAAAAACTTTTTATTTAGATTTTATCTTTTTAAAAAATTTTTAATGTTTATTTATTTTTGAGAAAGGGAGAGACAGAGCATGAGCTGGGAAGGAGCAGAGAGAGAGGGAGACACAGAATCCAAAGCAGGCTCCAGGCTCTGAGCTGTCAGCACAGAGCCCGATGCAGGGCTGGAACTCACAGCTGTGACATCATGTCCTGAGCCGAAGTCGGACGCCCAAATGACTAAGTCACCCAGGCGCCTCTAGACTTTATCTTTTTAAAGCAGTTTTAGGTTCACAGGAAAATTGAGGGGAAAGCTACAAAGATTTCCCATAGGCCTCATGTCCCCACACACGCATACCCTCTTATGTTCAACACCCTCCACCAGAGCAGTACATTTGTTACAAGTGATGAACCTACAGTGACACATCATTACACCCAAAGTCCGTAGTCTACATTACAGTTCACTCTTGGTGTTGCACCTTCTACGGGTTGTATAAATGGGTAGTGACATGTGTCCATCATTATGGTATCACACGGAGTATATTAACTGCTCTAAAACTTTTCTGTGCACTGCCTATTCACCCTTCCCCAATCCCAACTCCTGAAAACCACTGATCTTTTTGTTGTCTCCCTAGTTCTGTCTGTTCTAGAATGCCATATTGCTGGAATCATGCAGTATGTAGCTTATTTCGCATATTACTAAGTGGAAGTTTGGCTACTTGCGCTTAGTAATATACATTTAAGTTTCCTCTGTGTCTTTCAATGGCTTGATAGCTTATTGCTTTTCAGCACTGAATCATTCCACTGTCTGGTTATACCACAGATTATATATCTATTCATCTACTGAAGAGCATTTTGGTTGCTTCCAAGTTTCGGCAATTATGAATAAAGCTTCATCTTTGTGTGTAAGTTTTTATGTGGACATAAGTTTTCATCTCTTTTAAGTAACTAGCAAGGAGTATGATTATTGGTTCATACAGTATGCTTAGTTTTATAAGAAACTGTCCAACTGTCTTTCAAAGTGCCTATATCAGTTTGCATGTCCACTAACAATGAATGAGACTTCTTGTTGCTCCATATTCTTGCCAGCATTAGGTGGGGTTAGCATTCTGGACTTTGGCCATTCTCATAGGTGTATCGCTGTATCTATTGCTGTTTTAATTTGAACTTCCTGATGACATATGATGTGGAGCATCTTTTCCCACATTTACTTGCCATGTGGGTATCTTTGATGAGTTGTCCATGAAGGTCTTTGGCCCATTTAAAAACTAATGGGTTTTCTTATTGTTAAGTTTTAAGAGTTCTTTGTATACTTTGGATAGCAGTTGTATTTATGAGATATGTGTTTTGCAAATATTTTCTTTCAGTCTGTAGCTTGTCTTTTCATTTCTCTTGCCATTGTCTTTCAGAAGTTTTAATTTTAGTGGAGTACAGTTTACCTATTGTTTCATAGGTAACAATGGTGCCTTTGGTGTTGTATCCAAAATGTCATTGTCAGCCCCAAGGTCATCTAGATTTTCTCCTATGTTACCTTCTAGGACTTTTGTAGTTTTACATTTAATATTTAGGTCTACATTTTGAATTAATTTTTGTGAAAGATGTGAAGTCTGTGTCTAGGTTCATAATTTATTGCATGTAGATATCCAATTGTTCCAGCACCATTTTTAGAATTTTATCTTTTCTTTCAAAAATTCTTTTTGAACTTTACCATTTTATCTTCTCCATTATGTTGCCTGTGCTACTTTGTTACAAGTCAGTTGACTGCAGTTGGGTGGGCCCATTTCTGGGCTCTGTATTCTCTTTCATCATTTAATTTGCATATTTTTCACCAATACCATGCTGCCTTGATTACTGTTTAAGTAATCTAATTAACTAAGTAATTTAATTGATGTAAGCCTATTACTATTAGCTTTATAGCAGATCTGGTAATGTCAGTCCTCCAACTTTGCTGCTCTTCTTCAATGTTTATATTGTCCATTCTTGGACTTTTATCTCTCCATATAAACTTTAGAATCAATAAGGTGATTAATTCACCTTATTCTGACCAAAATTGTTACAAAGAAGTATAGGACCACAAGATTCTTTTCATGGAGGCCCAAAGATGGTAGACCACAATATGAATTTGACAAAATCTGGAGGTCCTACATGCTTCATAGAAGCCACAGTTTATTTTGCCAAAAATTATGGGATATTAGGCCTTTCAGAATCATCTGGAATATATTAATTGTCATTAACATTTTTACAGTACATGCAGTTCACAAAGTACTTTTATATTCACTGTCTTATTTAGTCCTCATAAAAGATCTTTGGAGTAGATAAACTTCATAGATCAAATTTTATAAATGCAAACGCTAGGTTTTCAAGGCCTATGCTTATTCCCCAAAGTCACTAAGCAGTAAAGAGGCAAAGCCAGGTTATGCCAGTCCAAGTTCTTACCACCACCCCACTCTGCTTTCCAAGGCATGGCCGACCTAAGCTGCCCCAGACACAAGAGTCTGGGAGGCTTGCTTATTCTCTGTGTTTATTTGCATGATGTTATGCTGTTGAGCTGGATGAGTTTAAAAGCAGACCATGGCTGTTGCCACTGTTTGTTAAACACTGCTACTTGGAGCAGGCAGAGAGCACACAGCAGCTTGAGTTCTTAGTCATCTTGAACAGGATCAAGCAGGATGAATACAGGGAAAAGCAATTCTAGTTGATATGGATGAAGGAAGCTCTCACAATGCCGCCTTTTATTGATATGTCTGTTCTTTTCTACCTTTGTTCTACTTTGTGCTTTTCACCAGGAAGTTCAAAGGAATGATAATAAAATTATCTTTCTTGAAGGTCTCTCCAATTCTGATCCCAATGATTACTATTTCAAATGTTTGTTTATTTATTTTGAGAGAAAGAGTGCATGCCCATGTTGGAGGAGGGGCAGAGAGAGAGGGAGAGAGAGAGAGAGAGAGAGAGAGAGAGAGAGAGAGCGAGCGCCTCAAGCAAGCTCCATGCTCTCAGCACAGAGCCTCACGTGGGGCTTGATCTCACGAACCATGAGATCATGACCTGAGCCGAAGGCAAGAGTGGGATGCTTCACGGACGGAGCCACCCAGGCGTCCCAACTATTCCATCCTCCTATCAGCCTTTTGTGTCAGACATCTTTCCTTTCCCAAGGCTCTTTATTAAACTATCCCTATCTCATATTCCATGTGTATTTCTACTTGTACACAAACCCTACATAGAGTAATTATAATTATGATAATGCTTTCTATTTACTAAGCACCTTTTAATACCAGACACTGTGGTAGGCACTTTATATATCCTACATATCTCTACACTTTGCAGCAAATCTATAGATATGACTCATTCTTCTCACTTTACAGATGAAGAAACCTAAGCCAAGAGTGACTGAGTCTGTCTCACGGTAGTGAGTGGCAGAGCTGAGATTCAAACATAGATCTGTCTGTCTTCAAAGTCAAGATTCTCTCCACTACATACATAGCAAATGGTAATAATGCTTACTGTAGTAGCTACTGAAAGAAGGTATTTAGGGAAAATGTTCATTTTAAAGTTATATATTTTAACAGTTAGCATCATACTCTCTTTTCCTCGGCTCTTAAAAGGTGGGTTGGTGGTCTAAGGTGATGAAAGTCAAACTAATGCAAACGCAGCACTCCCATATCATGTCCCTTACCAACCTGAAGAGAGTTACAGCGTATAATGGACCCTTCTGTTCTACTTCTTTCTCCACCTGGTCAACTCTCAAAGGAAAACAAAATTCATATGATCATTGAGGTCTAGAAATTAACTTTTATTTTCAATCTGTCAAGAACTCCTGGCAGTTATTAATTTTATTAAAATGATTACATATGGCAAAACAAAGAATAGAGGTAATTCTATTTCTCTACAACATAAATTATGAGTTAGATTCTTAGCTGCTGGCTCAGCATTGTTCAAGATTCTTTTAAAGGATGGGGGGATTTCAATTTCCAGAAAATGTTAAAGCAGCAAAAGAAAAAATAAATTAAAAGTAATTGCAATTGGAGATATTGCCAAGGATGTCCTAATTATAAAATCTTCTTGATGTGTTTATAGGCCAGATTCCAACCTTTGGTATTTAAAAAAAATCATGTGAAAGCTCTCTTATATTGGCTTGTCATCCATATTTTATATCACAGAACAAATCTGCTGATTCTTTTTAAAAAGATGGTAAAAATGAATTATGATTAATTCAAATAAAAAACAACCAGCATCCATTCACCTAACTGAAATGTGACAAAAGAAAATCAATTTTATTAAAATATTTAATACCAGAATAACTTATAATAGTATGAAAAAGAGTGAAGTATTTGTCCTTAGTTTTCTCTGACAGGATCACATTTTGACAAAATTAATTTATAAAGATTCTGAAGTTTTAATCATGATCTGTAATTACCTAAGGATGTAAACCAAAAGAACTCATACTTCATCTGATCATACAGTCATAACTTAACATATCTTGCTTTGCACTTACTGTTACTGCAAACAGCAATTTAGAAAACAAAGTAAAAATATATATATACAAAATATTTTTATATCAAATTATCTTCATTACACTAAATAAACCCAATCCCCAAATGCTATGTTACATGAAAAAGTGTCCTACAATTTATATCAAGATTGATATTGTCCATATATCAACTAGAGCAGCCTTTGGTTTTAAAAGCGTTTTGCAAAATAAAGAAAAATATCACCACATGGCTGCACTATTGGCTCTTATTCACACTCACAAAAAAGCTTTCCAGTTAAAAAAAAATTACAAAATAGATTACATACCCAGAAAAAACATCCCACCATAAAAGAGTCAAATCCTTTTTACTTCTCTGTAGCACATATACTCTGTTATATTTGGCATCTCCGCTGTTTATTCAAGTTTCAAGTCTCCCCAAGCTGATTAGAATATTATTGTTTATTGAAAACGAGATTCTTCTTTCTTGATATTGATTATTCTCACTCAATGATAGTCTAATTTAGAAACAAAATGTTCTTTCTTTTAATGCATGATTTCACTTAATTTTTCCTTAAATGTCCTACTTGGCAAAATTCAAAGACTGTCAATGTTTTGTTTTCCATATGTTTTAAATTTAAAAATCAATTTTATGTGTGTGTATGTACAGTCACATAAGAGATACATTTCTTTCGTTGTCTTGTTCTCGTTGCAATATAAATTGTCCATCAGCAATTATAATTTGAAATGAACCCAATAAAAGGTTTTCAGCCATTCTATATGAAAAACTTTCCATCACAAAAAGCACTGACCTCTAATGCAAACAGGATTATGTGTTAAAACTCAACTACAGGTTTAGTGCTGTACGGGAAAATTCTGAGCGATTTATATAATAAAATTTTAAAACACTTCTGCAGAACGTAAGAAAGAGAAAATTCAAATTACTCTAAAGGGCATTGTGGCATTTTCCAGCAGTGCTTGGAAAAAGTTTTCCAGATCACAATGGATTCACTGGGATTCTTCTTAATTATACATATTTTGCCGTTGCCGCTCCTTTCATTTTGGAACTTTGTAGTGTGTAGGATATGCAGGCAAGATACATGCATGAAATTCTCACTGTCACTCTGAAAAGCATGCTGAACAATTTTAAATACTGCAGCAGTTTTTTTTTTTTTAAAGGAACATTTCATTTGGGCTGCGTAGATTTTAACATGTGAACTACTGAAAACATTTTGAGGGCTTCCAGTAGTTCTGGTTTCTGTCCTGGAATGTTTAGGCCCATCTGGAAGGACACACACAGACTAACAAGCATGGTGGCGTTGTCATTTGAGGCACAGCGGCTCTGCTGTGCCCACGTTGTTGCTTATTTTGGGGGGGAAGGGGGAAGCAAGGCACTTACTGTAATGGCAATGCAGACACTTTATGCATAGTTTGAGTAACATAAAATAAGTTACTACTTTTGATTAAAGTGAGGTTTTTATAATTTATATGTCTCTTATAGAAGCAACTAAATGATATATTTAGAATAATTAAAAACAAAAAGAGGTTTGAAAGGGAGTCATTTTCACTTCTGCTTCGGCTCTAAAGATGAGGATGGATGGAAAAAACTGACAGGAAGCACAGCCGGAGGTCTGAACAGCGACAAACCCTTAAAATGGCTGAACCAGTGGCACTTTGACCGTCTTTACTTCCGCTATGTGTGACGACTTCTGGATGATGCAGCTGGTAGTCCCCTGCAGTGTGTCTTTGCCCTGCGCAAGATTGGTTAAGGCCATCGCTGCATTAATCTCCTTCCAGTATGTGTCATCCTTGCTTGGTCCCCTCCTATTGGCTGCACTGAATTTAAGCAAAAAAGAAAAGAAAATGATCAAACTTACCGCAGTGTACACAGAAAATGCCGCCAGTGAAAAGCACAAGTGGCAAATAAGAACATATGTCTCACCTGTCACCCTTATTGGATCCATTTTCCAGAGCGTCTATAAAGGCAAGCAAAAATTCGATTACTTTCCCTTTTTTCTTTCTTTTTTAATCTTAGGAGTTGCATCATCAATTTACCAGGCATTAGAAGTTCATCAGGAAATCTGATTGAAATTAGTTAATTATTTTTTTGCAAAGACAAAGTAGTTTAAATTAAGATACAAAAGAAATCTCTTTGCAAAGAAGCAGGATGAGAGCAGGTAATAAAGAAGTAAAAATAGCTTTCATAAGTAAACAAAAATCTGACATTAATTTATGCTGAGAAATTGGGCTTTTCATGAGGAGGAAAACATCCCAGGGACAGGAATGCTAGTTCTTCCTGGGGCCAGGTTCTGGCCTCATTACCTCACTTACCTGCTGTGTACCCTTGGACAGACTATGATGCCCCACAAAGTCTGGGATGCAGTCTCCTCGACTATAAAATAAGGGAGTTAGTTCTTAGAAAATCTTCAGAAGATCTCTACGATTTCATGGGACTCAAATCTTCATCTCAGAAAAAGGACTGGCAAATGGTCCCTCTAACTAGCTAACCAGAGTGACAGATTCAATACTGACAGCAGCACAGGACTTCCGGCATATTAGAATATGCAGGCATCAGTCTTCAAGCTGCACAGGAAACCCTCTTACTGCAGGAAATGAGCATTAGGGTGTGAGCTTTGCTTATGTACTCTCTCTATTGGGGTAGATTCCCTCTGTCAGGCACTGATGTCTACCATCATTATGAAGAAGGATGAAATGGGCTCTTGATCTTGGTTAAATCTCCCTAGGTATCTCTTAGGCTAAGAGAATATGATTGGGAACACAAAAATAGACATGCTGGAGGGAAAGATGGTCAGAGGGTAAAGAGGGTCCGCTGGCATGGCTTGGGAACTGGGGACAAAAGAGTGGGGTTGAAACTCCCCATCAGCCTCTAAGTCTCCAAAACTAGGTTAAATCACGACCACCACCATCACCATCAACAACAATAAATATTACCCAGTAGCTACAGAAAGAGGCACTTTGCCCCGCACAAGAAACATGAAAAACACAATGCTTGCTCAAGGCCTTCTTCTGTTTCTATGGCCTTTGGAAATCTTTTCCTGCCTTCAGTCCTCTCCCTCTGTTTTATCTCCCCCCAACTCAAAAGGCATTTTTTTCCCTCTGCAATACCCAAGGCTAGTTGGGCCAGGCAGCATAATTTCCAGTTCTGGGCTCTAAGGGAGTCATGAGACTTGAGAATAAGAGCATCAGCATGATCATAATACAGTGTGATCAGTATAAAATTCTCCAGGGAAGATTTGGTCAAGAGAAAATGAGAGATGGGTCAGATAAACCCTATGTCCTCTAGGATGGAAAACGAATTGGGAAAGCCTGGTAGTGCATCCTGAGTCAGGCCTCATGGTATGGACCTGGAGATAATACTGGATCACTATGAGCTCTTTGCACAACCCTTCCTAGAGACCCAGGGAGCTTAAAAAAAGGTCAAGTAAACAAAACACAAACATAAATGACAAGGTTATTATGAGGAATAAATGAGATGCTACGTGTCTGTCTCCAAACAGAACAACAAACATTAGTCTCTTTCTTTAATCTTCCATTTATCTTTGGGGAACTAGCTGGGCCTGTGATGGATGGACGGTAACAGTCTGGATCTTCTGGTCCCTACTCGGATGGCCTGGATGGTTAGCTATATTTCTGCTGCTTTTGATATTTTTGGAATTATAAAATTACTTATGCAATTGGAGGCAAAGAATGACAATCTTTAATTCATGGAACTCCGATAATCTTAGTTTGCAGATTACTTTCTATGTGCTAGGCAGTATTCTAAACACTTCACGTCTTAGCTTATTTAGTATTACTGACTTTCTATGTGACTCTATATGTGTCTGTTACATCCGCTAAGTCATTCTTTGTTTTACACTATTATCTGTAAATCTTTACTCAGGAATGACAGAGACATTGCATTACTGAAACAGAGAACAAGTCAAGGCCTTTGTTTAGGAGAGGGAAGCCAGCAACATTGGATATTTTACAGAGGGGGGAAAAAAAGATCTAGGCCCTTGCTCAATTTTGCCCACAAATTGCAACAATTCTGTTGCCAAAGTGAAGCAATAGGTTATGGAGATATTTATTCAATGGAGAGACTTGGCAAAAGCAGAATAAGTTCCACGAAGCTTAAATAACATTAAGGAAATAACAAAACATAATTTAGAAAAGACCATGTAACTGATGCTGTGGCTCACAGACAAAGACCCGAGTCAGATTCCCTACCTGAATGGCCAACCTGAGAGTCATGGCTGCAGATGACAAGAAGGTAGCCTGTGGCTATCAACTATGTAAGGGTTACAGTGCCCACAAATGCCATACATGAGTGGAGGAGCCTGCACGTGAAAGGAGAACATGTAAGTCACTGTTAAGGTCCACGGAGAGTTTGTACTTAAGACGAAGCGTGAACTTGTATGTCCTCCAGCCCCCTTAACGGCTGGCCATTGCTGGCACTCCCTGGGGCTGCCTCCCTGAACTCGGTCCACTAAAAAACAAATTTGCTACAGCCAACTGTGAAATTATAAAACTCTGCTTACTCTTGGGGTGTATAGGTTTTACAGTTTGGTGCCTATGAAAATACCTTTGAAGTGTAAAACATAGACTCCAATGCCTGTTTGGGTATTCTTAATTAGTTTCACAAATTTCAACAATGTGCTCGGCAGTATTCAAGAGACTACACCCCGTATTGTGTTTCTCAGGCAGAAGGGTACGTTCAATGTCATTAGGTATGATCTTCCCCATCAACATTAGAAAAGTCTTCATAAAAAGTAATGAACAGAAGGAATGTTTTGCTTCTCTATCAATAGCAATGTGAAAGCAGTGTGTAACAAAACTCAATGTCAAACATTTCAAACCAACAAGAAAGAGGTGATCACTACTATTTTTTTTTTTTTTTTTTGGTGTGGGAGGAGTCTCCGTGTCCAGGGTGCTTTGGGTTCAAACCTAAATTGGTGTTAGGAGGACATGCTTTTCCTGTTGCTGTTATTGGGAAGTTGCCTGGTGTCACTAAGATATTATGAGTCCAAGAGCCACCTCCTTCAGAGCTGGGTGTTCTAGTTCCCAGAAGAACTAGCAATAGGTAGATAGCAAACAGGGATCCTTTCACTCTGAAACATCTGTGCTTTTGTAGGAAAGCAAAGAACAATCAAGATCTGGTACTTTGGGGAGATTGTTTTTCTATTCCTTATGTGGGGATGAAATCTGGGGAGTTACCCCAGCTACTTTAGAGAACTGATTCATTTGAGGGGAACTCAGAAAACTTACAACCCACTCATTGTATTCAATAACAATATTAAACGTGAAGATGTTTTTTCCCTTATGCTGGCTTTTATCTGGTTCAAGTATTTTGTGTCTTTTCAGCCAATAGTTAAGAGCGGTGGGTCTACTGACCCATCACCAGGGCTCAGGCGGCTCATGCCACTTCTGTCACCACAGATAGGTGGTCTTACGGGCTCCCCTCCAGAACTGGTGTCGAGGAACAACTGACAGGGGAAGGAAGGATTCTGTAATGCTGCTGAAAAGAGAGAAATGTGAAGTCTGGGCCGGGAGCAGACGTCTCACTGCTGTTAATTAACATGCACAGACTTAGGGTCTGACTGCCCCACATTCAGCTCAGCTGTATCTCTCACTCTGCAAGTAGCTTGGCTGGGCCTTTCCAAAGTCTGGGCTAAAACGCCTTTTTAGATTGTAAGGTTCCAAAAATCAGCTATGCTGTCAATTACCATAAAAGCAACTGGTTGGCAGGAACAACTTATTGAACCAGCCAAAAGAGTGTGTTTTAAGACCAGAAAAGAAAAGGAAAGAAAAAAAAGAGGTGCGTAGTTAGGAAAATCTTGGATGCCGTAAAACCCAAACCATGTTAAAACTTAAAGTGGGGCTCTCCTCAGTTTGGACATGTGTTTCCTTATAAAGTTACGTCGAGAAACAATTATATTGAAAACCACTTCTATTGCAATTCGAGATGTGTAAGCACCAAGCTCTGTGGGCAAAGTATCCACTCAATTTTGGTAAGTGCAATTTAGAAATGTATTAGTTCTGATATATATTCCTGAAGTAAAGAGTTATAGTCATAAAAAGAGACAAAAATATAGTCAGATCTGTTTCTCTGAGATTTTTTTCAAATTTAATCAATAAGCCCTAAAGTTAGGAATGCTTAAAAATATTCTGCAAATGTGGAGTAGTAACTCGCACCACTGAAACGTAAATAAAGAATATGAGGATTTAAAAAAATTAAATAATCTAAAAATCATGTACTGTGTATTTCCCTAAATTAAAATGGAGAGGGTCAGAGCTCCAGATGCTTGACAATTGCGTTCCCTGACACTGTGTCCATTTTGGGGCCATTACTGCGAACAGCAGGGTGGACAGCCAGGGTTTGATGTGCTGATCTTGGAGGTCCCAAGAGCCCCCAAGGACACCAGATCAGTTTCTGGAGTTATTTACCTACTTGGAACAACTGAAGTAAAGAACGAGACTCTGGTGAACTGGGCACATGGAAGACCTCGCTCAAGATTACAAAATACTGATGGCTCAAAATCTGCAGGACTTTACATCAAATGGACGGAGCGATCCTTGGGGCCCCCTGCTCCCACTTTCAATGGCCTCTATCTCTCCTTCCCCACATACTAGATCCAGGTGGGGCCACACACACACCGACAGATTGGTTCTACTGTGACTCTAGACTTCGGTCCTTTTATAATTAGCATTAATGGGGCGCCTGGGTGGCTTGGTCAGTTGAGCATCCCATTTCGGCTCAGGTCATGATCTCATAGTTTGTGAGTTCCAGCCCTATGTCAGGCTCTATACTGTCATCTTGGAGCCTGGGGCCTGCTTCGGATTCTGTGTCTCTCTCTCTCTGCCCCTTCCCTGCTCACACACACACACTCTCTCTCTTAAAAATAAAACATTAAAAAGAAATTTTAATTAGTATATGCTGTTTTTCTCTAATAAGAAAGGAATACAGGCTTACTGCAGAAAATCTGGGGAAAATTATACAAGAGAAAAATAAAGGAAATTTAGGGTTAACAAATATAATATTTGGATATATGGCTTTCCAAGTGAGTTTATATATATTTTTAAATATGGGATCATTCTGTACATGTTTGCTCTTTTCCACTGAACTTCTACTTTTGCCTTATACTTTGCTAATAAATAAGGTAATAATCTACCATTCGGCTTTCCCTGATGTGGCAATGTATGGGAAGCGACAAAGATTTCAGCTGCTTGGCCATTTGCTAGCTGGATTTGTCACTCCCTGAGGGGAGTTGCAAAATAGGCAGGGGAGCGCCACTCCCTGTCAGAGGAGAAGCCAGAAGTTCAAAGCTCAACCGCCTGCAGGCAGGGTAGCATCAGCCCCTCAGGCGCTGTGCTAGAACACTTTAGTCTGGTTCCTCTTTTACTCCAGCCTTAATCCCTTAACCCTATTTCCTAGCAACCGACCTAGGTCAGCTGCCTTGTTTTCCCGCCTCGAAACCTTTATAAGATACGGGGTTTTCTCAATAAAGAGAAGAGGCTTGATCGAAAGTGTGTGCTGTCTTTACTCTCTGTGCTCCCCCTTCCTGCCCTTTCTCTCCCTCTCTCAGGAAAAGAACCCGCGACGATTCTCCGCCCTGCTGGCTGGGGCGGGACACGATAGCAATGGTTTTTGTCTGTGAAATAGAAACAGATTGAAAGAATTCAAAATCCAGCTTCATCCAGTTTAAACTTAAATATTGAGGGACTCAAATGTTACACGAAAGGGTTATCTTTAAAATAAACAATCACTAACATTGATTGAATGCTTATTCATATGCCTGCACCATGCCAGGAACCCGAAAACGTTATCTGGTGAACTGCTTACAATAACCCTCTGAAATAGCACCATAGCCCTTATTTACAAATGACACTGCAGCTTAGAGGGGTCCGGAAACTTGCGAAGGACTCAGTTTGGCAGCGGGGCTGGTGAATCTCAGCTGCATATCAGTTGACTCTGAAAGTCATGATTTTAACTCCTGCATTCAATTATTTGACTGCTCTCTGTCGATAAAGCCACCTTCAAAGACTGTGGCAAGGCTTAATGCACTGATTATGTGGAAAGCCTGTGGAATGACAACTTATTAACAACCTATTAAGCACCTTTACTGCTCTTTTTGTTGGCATTTTAGACCAGAGAAGTGCAAAAAGAGACTTTTTTTTTCCTGCCTATAATGTCATCTGTAATATAAAAAAAAATCTGTCCAAATCACGGGGTAGGGACTCCAGGCACCCTTGAGCTCTTCACCATGCTTTAATTAGAGTGACATTTTAATAGATGTGATAGCCTTATAATCGCTCTTCTCTTGCCCGGAGTGTATTACTGCTAAATAAGTCCTAGACAGCTGTGGCTGCATCACTTTTAGAGGAAATTTTTGTGGTTAGCCTCTCTTTGGGGGTAGTCAGAGCTTCTGAATGAGCAATGATAAATCATTCTAAGTAATGTTTGCCTCAATAGGAAGGGAAAAACATTCCCAACAACCTGCAACACTTATCTGTTGATGACTGAGCTGCTTCTTCCAGTTCTACTACAACCAAAAGTGAGTTCTACTTGAACACTTCAGCATGTCCATGACAGGACAATACTGCAGCTGAACTGGGGGCAGTATCAAGAACACTGTTCACTGAGTTTTGAGAACCTCAAGATGGGGGGAGTTTTGAAAGCTTTCCAAATAGAATTAGAATTTTTTTAATGTTTTTTAAATTTATTTTTTGAGAGACAGAGGGAGACAGAGAATAAGCAGGGGAGTGGCAGAGAGAGGGAGACACAGATCTGAGGCAGGCTCCAGGCTCTGAGCTGTCAGCTCAGAGTCCGACGTGGGGCTCAAACCCACAAACTGTGAGATCATGACCTGAGCTGAAGTTGGATACTTAACTGAGTCACCCAGGCAAGTGCCCTTGAATAGTGAGAATTATAAAATGAAACCCACCTCATCTTCATGGGTAGAGTTAGTATTTTTTCCCCTTTTGCAATATGCTAGCTAAATTATTTATCCTGAGGCCTTAAAGAATGAGTGACTTCCAAAATCACTTCAGAGTTTGAAGAAAAATCTTTTCCAAAAATTAAGCCAGTGTTTCCTCCAGCCATGACTTCTACTATCTGGCCAGAGATTCTTTTCCTTCCTGCTACCTCTCATGTGGGCTGGCCCCTCACTATGGCTAATGATGCCCAGATGTCCTGGATCCACAGGATCCCACCTTCGGCTGCCTCTCTGTCAATGCATCATCTCCTCTAACTCCTGCCAGGAAATAAAAATGAGAAACCACACCCCTCTGTTCTGAACCAATCGCGAAGAGCTCCTTGGTCGGGGTGTGGGTAAGATGACATCTCAAAGCTTTCAGGATAAGGTTATATTTCCATCAACAACAACAGAACATCTTTATTGTTCCCGTAGTACCTATGTCTGTGTGTAAACCTATAAAAGTGTTGCCTGGCTCCTTATCAGTCAGGGAGTAGTAGCCTTGATGGCTTTCCGTAGTTCCCTTTGTTACTGTAAAACAGGTATTCTGACCTCATTAGTCTAGGCTGGAGGACTAAAGGTGGGATTTGTAACTTGAAAGTAAGTTTTCAAATAAGCAGAGTGCCACCCAGTTATAATGTCTCAACTTCACTTTCAATCCTTTTCACTAAGTATATTAAATATCCTTGATGCTAAGTTATTCTGCATAATCCCATCTACTAAGATTGCTCCTCTGTGATCTCAAAGGCTCCACCTACCCAAAGTCTAAAACGCTCAGTCTGAAACTTCACTTTGAAGATTAGAATGCAGTCTATGGGGAGGAAATTGTTGGTGAATGACCAGAAAGGGGGTCTGGAAATGTTAAATATTCTCATTTCTATTCTTAGCTCATCGCTATTAACTAGGAGGGTGGTCTGGTGTGAGGCATGGAGGCAGCTTAGTGCAGTGGTTGGAGCCTAGACCCTGGCACTAACGGCAGGAGTTGGATCCCTGCTCTACCACTTACGATCTGTGTGACAGCTGGCCAGCTGCTTGACTTCTCTGTGCTTCAATTTTGTCACCTATAAAATGGGGCTAATAGTGCTAGACTCAGAAGCTTCTTATGTGGACCACATGATTGAATATTTTCTGAAACAGAAGAGAACTTGAGTACGTATAGCAAGCACTATATAAACCCTTATAAAATAATTAAAAATTAACCTCCTTACTCACTTTGCTTTTTATATCTAAGATATGGGGTTGAATGTAGTCACTAGGAAAATTGGCATGGTTCAGAGATTTAATAGGAAAACCATTATATAGGGGCTCCTGTGTGGCTCAGTTGGTTGAGTGTCTGACTCTTGATATTGGCTCAGGTCATTATCTCAGGGTTTGTGGGATCAAGCCTCACATCAGGCTCTTTGCTGACAGCATGGAGTCTGCTTGAGATTTTCTCTCCCCTTCTCTGACCCTATTCCTCTCCCCACCACCCCCCATATTATGCTCTCTCTCTTTCTCAAAATAAATAAATTAATTAGAAAAAAAGAAAACCATTATGGAAGATCAAAATACTTTAACTCAGGGCAAAGCCCATCAGCTCAGATTAATGAATTAAGTGTGCAGAACCTATCATCTTCAAGGATAAAATGGCTTTTCTGATGTAATTTTGTGCCAAACTGCCACAACATGCCAAGACAAAGCATACTGGAGCCACATGAAAGAATAGCTACAAACTTTAAGTGTGTAATGAATTGTGGATCTTCATTTTCTCAAGGGGAATATTGCAGATGCTACCCAAACTGTTTCATCTATGAAAGCTAGGTTTCTAGCCGAAGTCTCAGAAAATGACTTCCTAACAATGCGTGAATAACTTCTGTGTGTGCCTTCGTGTTGCAAGAAGCATTAATTGTTTATAAAAGCACTCCTTTTACATGCAAGTTGGGCTATTAGTTTTAAAACTGTATGGACTTACCAATTCTTAGCTAAACCTTAATTTTGGCCCAAAATCATTCTCTAAATTCTACAATCACACAAGAACGCTTTCTCCCAAGATCAATTTTATAGCTGCCACACTGTAGTTCTAGAAGGTTGACTTGTTTAATGAATATATTGCTGCACAGTATTAGGTTATGAAGCAATTATATGTGTTTCTTCAGCAAAAAGAAATGGAAAATATGCATTTGTAATGATCTAGGAACTGGCGGGAGAGTCTGACTTCATCGATGTATTTTCAAGCTCTTCAGTATTTCTGAAAACCCATCAAAAAGGATATTTCCTTTGATATATGAACCATAGTGTATCTTTGAATTGGCTCACATTTTTGCCATGCTTTTCAAATTCCTCAAATTACCATCTCCAGAAATGGCACTGGAGACCAGGAGACCTTGCTGTTAAACCTGTCTGACTGCATTAACACCAGAAATGACACAGTAAAAGAGATGACGTTCACAAACTTCTTGGATCTTTCCGAGGAGTAGCAAATGACAGCTTCTCTACTCACAGTTCATCTGCTGTATTTATTAATAGAAAAGAAACATATTTTAGACATAAGATGAACAGTATTACCAGCCCTTCTACTTTTCAAATACATTTCAATGTTCTTAATATACTTAAAATGTTAAAACTGTACTTGGCATATCAGCATTCTATGTTCACACATTTCTACATTTGAAGGTTCTGTGATTTTCTGTTTTTCATTTCAGAAACAGTCACTTAAAGTCTAAAGTGAAATGAAGATTGGGAAGATTTTTGCCGACGATATTGAAGGACATGAGAATTTATAAAAGGAAGTAGACATAGGGCACCTGGGTGGCTCAGTTGGCTAAGTGTTGGACTTTGGTTCAGGTCATGATCTCCTAGTTTGTGAGTTCAAGCTCCATGTTGGGCTCTGTGCTGACAGCTCAGAGCCCGGAGCTTGCTTTAGATTCTGTGTCTCACTCTCTCTCTACCCCTCCCCCACTCATGCTCTCACATGCACTCTCTCTCTCTTCTTTCAAAATTGAATAAACATTTTAAAAAATTTTTAAAAAGGAAGTAAGCATAAGGGGGAGGTAAAATTCCTTCCCATGCCGTGGCTGTGGTTGGACTTCTGAGAGTACTTCCAGTCTAGAGGTCTTTTGATAACCTGTTTTGACCAAGAGCATATCAAATACCCCCCACCCTTCACCTTAAATCTTGCCAGAGGTATCCACTCTAAATTTTGTTCAGGAATCTACATCCTAGGGCAGATGTTAAATTCCAGTGGCATACAGATCCTAACCTACTATTATCACCTAAATTTAGAATACAAGTGAATCCTAGGAAAAAAGTGGGGGATAAATTGCTGAATATGAATAAGTTGATCTGTTTGAGGGAGGAACAAAAACATTTGATGGATCAAAACCCACCTTTTTGTAATAATTTGTTGAAGCACAAGATGTGTCCTAGGACTATAGGACTCATAAGGTATGTGACCTTGGGTAAGTTATTTATGCATACTGAATCTAAGTGTCTTCACCTAAAGCATGGGGGTAATAGTAACACCTACTTCCCCATGGGGTTGCTGTGAGGATTAAATGAGGTAGTGAGTGTTAAACTCTTGGAACAGTGCCTGATCCAAAGGAAAGGCTTTGGTGTCACTATTCCTGAAGTGAAGAAGAGCCACTTGTCAGTCATTCTTCACCAGTCATAGGGCTACTCCAAATTCCATGGAGATGCTAAGCCCCATATATAGGGCTTCCACTACCACATCTCAGCCTCTAACCCATCTTCTTGAGATGCTGTAAAACAGAGGATAAAATACACAAGGGAACTTCTCAAAAGGGCAGGCTTGATCCCCTGTCTGAGACTGTGATTCTGTAGGTCACAGGGATGCCAGGGGGTGTGCCTTTGAATGAGCTCTGCAGGTGTTCTAATGCAGATGGAGAAAAGGGCTGCCCCTGGAGAAAACTGCCCTGGAGCTTTAGAAGTGGCAAATTCCTAGCAACTGGAATTCCTGGGAGTTCACTCAAGTGTAGCAGCATAAGGCAAATTTCTTTGGTAGTTTTTAAAAATCATTATGGATTTTTGGTGTTCTAATACGGGTCAAATAACAAGGCTGTATTCAAACAAACCAAGTTCTTGATTCTACCTTCATGTGAATAGGAGATACAACATTTTTGTTGGAAAATATTGTTCAGAAATGGGCACTCCAGCTTCAGAACTACTTTTTGATTGCTTTTGCTCAAATATGAATATAATAACACTAAAAATGACTTTTTAAAGATTTCTTGTTTTTTTATTTTAAGGTAATCTCTACACTCAATTGAGGCTCAAACCACTAACCCAAGATTAAAAGTCATATGCTCCACTGACTGAGCCAGTCAGGTGGCCCCCAAATACCTTTTTTTGGGGGGGGGATAAAACACTTCACTTTACTTGCATTGCTTTCCCCAGTTACTATAATTTTTATTCGTTTTAATGTTTATTTATTTTTGAGAGAAAGAGAGAGCAGGGGAGGGGCTGAGAGAGAGGGAGACACAGAAACTGAAGTAGAGAGCACCGACATGGTGCTTGAACTTGTGAACCATGAGATCATGACCTGAGCTGAAGTCCGACACTTCACCGACTAAGCCACCCAAGTGTCCCCCTAGTTTTATTAATTTTAATATGCTATGACATATAATTAAGGGATAGTCATTACAAATACAAACTTGAGAATAAAGAAACCAAAGATTTTAACTGTAATATATTACAGAATACTTCAGAATAATCAAATCATCCTTTCTTCTAATTGGAAAAGCGATGGTAACAATATACTGTTATAAGACCTGTGTTTTCTGTTTTGAAAATAAACATGTTGGCACAGCTTTATATTGCAGTGATGGTGGGGCCTTTTATTTTTGTAACTCTTTTATTTTTTTTATATTTCCTTTGGGAAAATAGGGTGACAGTTAGTAATCCACATAAGGTCATCAAAAACTAATTATTCAACCTAACATCGAATTTTTCTTTCTAGGGTAGGATAATAAGCTTTTTAAAACTAAAGTAAACTTAGTTTCTGCTGCCTTTAGTAGAATGTTTTATTCAGGCCTGTCTCAAAAAGAAAGGAGCATTGTTTTATTATACATCAACTCAGTGATGAGGTTTTACAAACAGCTTTTGGCTATTTTTAATGTTATTTTTACAACAACACTGAGATATAGCTAGAGCTATATGATCTCTAAAAAGGAACATGAGTAAGGGGTACAGAACCACCATGAACAAGGATAGGGGGTACAGAACCACATGCACCAAGGCCCAAATCCCTAAAATTGAATGCAGTGGTTATAATGTTGAATACAGTTCTGAAGAAGGATTGAGAGGGAGAGAGAGAATCCCAAGCAGGCTCTGGGCAGGGCTCAATCACAAGGACCATGGGATCATGGCCTGAGCCAATATAAGGTTATAAACTCAACCAACTAAGCCACCTGGATACTCCTAAATCAATTTTAAACAAAAGAGAGAGAGAGGAAGGGAAAGGCAGAAAGTTGCACAAAAAAGAAAAGAAAGTAAAAGTTACATTTCCAGAACAAACTAGACCCACTTATCCACTCTCTTGTTTCTCACCAGAAATACACTATACATTCTTAAAAAATAATTTAAAAATTATTCAATTTTAAATTTTCTCCAGACACCCAGAAATAGATGGTAAATGGGCAATGAGGAAAAGATAGTCATTATTGTCTTGAATCAAAGTATTGTATAAAAGAGCCTGGCTCTCATATATAAGAGTAAACAAACTAAACATTTTCATCATGAAAGCATAAAAAAATTGCCCTTTTTTGGGGGGCGGGGAGGCTAATAAGATCCAGGAAAATTATACATTCCTTGTAAGATTCCCAAACTCTTGTAGGTATGTGGCCTTCCCCCTCCCTAATAGGATTTGGTAGTTCTAGTCATTTTCCTATTCTCAGGAGGTGGAAGCAAGAGGGGTTGGTATTCAAGGGCAGACTACAAGAAACCAGCATTGTTCATGACATCCATTATTTCAGATGCACACCCAGTTAATTCCCAGCTTGAGAGCACTACTTTCATGCATACAGTCTGCACGTGGGTCCAAAGCCAAGGTTTCTGAGGCATCTACTGAGCACAGGAGGAGAAACCATCCTTCCGAAGCCACCCACAGTGGGGGCTGAACAAAAGTTACAAAACACACGTGAAGAAGTGAGCCACAGTTTTGGGCCTCTGGGCAGCACTTAGTTTCACAGCCCTCAGTGTCAGATGAGAACTGGAGGTGAGAAGGTAGAGTTGGCCAGTAAGGGATTTTAGAAGAAGCATTTCTCTCATTTTCCAAATCTGAAGTAGCTGGATACATTTTCCAGTTGATTTTCAGCCTCCTTTAGGAAGTTTATAAAAGCCATTCTCTATGATAGACAGTTTATTAGACAACATAATATATTGATTCTTACTTGGACAAGAAGATGACCAAGAATACTCTCAAAGTGAAAGAAACAAGAAATTTGAGTTGATTTCTAGGAGCTTATAGGAGAAGAATAAAGAAATGAAAGATGAACAGTGATGAAGAGCCCTAGGGGACTATGCATTTAACTGGTCACGTGACTAATCACTATAATAATAAAAATAATTGGAAGGCCTAGGAAAAGCAGAAAGTGGCCCCAGAAATAGAAAAAAGATCATTTTTATACTGGAGTAAAGAGGAAGTAATGGCAGTTGCATGGGGCAAGCCTTGGAAGCATCCATCAAAACGCTGCTTTAGAAATGGGAGTCAGAGTTTATGATTAATTGAAGAATTTTTCAAATGGAATTCCACGTTAACTTTAGCAGTCTTAGAGGCACAAATAAGAGAATAACGAGTTAGCTGCTTTAGGGGGATTCATGCCTTTGTTCCGGTTTACCATGAATTAAGTACACCTGTTCCCCGCTAATCTGTGCAAACTGTGAAAGGTGCAATCACTTAACCACATTTGATTCCCTCAAAAGTAAGATACACTGTGTGTAGATTTGGAAGCAGAGAGGCTGGGGTCTGAATTCCAGTTATGCTGCATATTATCATGTGGCATGGGGCAAGTTACCTAATCTCTCTGCGCTTCTTTTTTCTCATCTGCAAAATAGATACAAAACAATAGGTACTAACCAATGAGGACTACTGTAGAAATTAGAAATAATCACTATAAGACACAAGGCACCCCATAATACTCAATATATAGCAGCTACAATTACTCCACAATTGGAAATAGGCTCTTTCTAATGGCAGCAACCTTTAATGAACGTTGAAGATTGACCTTGAAAGGAAGCAGATAAAAAGTAACATAACAACTTGAAATAGTTTCTGTATTTGAATCATCTAAGCTAGGTCAAGGGCAGCCATGTTATGTCTATGATGCTCTAGTGTGGAGAATTCTCAAAGGAGCAAGGCTGCCTATTATGAAGGCTTCAGTTTTGCAATGGCTTAGAGAATATCACTTCAGTTGCTCTAGTAGCCATAATATGCAAAACATGTGCAGGGAATCTTGGGTGAGAGAGAATGAGCATACCAAGGCAAATTCCAGGATTATGTCAGCAACCGGTCTCCTGCTGCTCATTTTGGGGTTGGGCCATGCAACAGGTATTGGACCAGAGGTTTTCACGTGTCACCATTCAATCATATACCTATGTTGGAGTGTTTACTCTTAATTGCCTGGAAAGAGTTTTAAATGTGAAGGCCCTTACTCAAGATAGAATATAGCACTTGAATTTGGGGACACAACTTTGGAAATTCCCAATTCTTATAAGCTACTTTTCTAATAATAATTTGTTAGTAAGAATTTTCTATAAACATCTAACTAGCTTCTATACCTGTCTTTTTCACAAGGAATAAAATAACTACTTAAATAACATTTAAAAGATGTTAATTGTATCACTGCTTTATCTTAAACAACTGTATTTGATATCCTGAAATTCTTAATTGATTGGAGAAACAATATATAATTTCAAATACTCATGATATTTTACAAAGAGACTGATAATTATTAAAAGTTCTTTCCACTGCATGTCAGAATGGGAGGAATACTTGACTTCTCCTAAATTTTTTTGCCATCTTTGGATGGCTGGCATTTGATAAAGAATGTATAACCACATTATAGTGAATCTAAATTCATCCAGGTGAAACCAAATCATCTTTTTGTGTCAAAGGGAAAATTATACTTTGTACAAATCATTTTATCTCTCCACCTCCTGCCCCCTGCCTTTCTTGGGGCATAATTAAGGGTCAAGTCAAGTTAACACAATTCAGGTGATGATAATATTTATTGAGCATTTTGGAAGTCATAAACGTGCAATTTATCCCATTTCCTTTTTATGTGCATATATCATCTACCCCATTTTATAATGTGGCAACTGAGACTCAGAAAAAATGACTGACAGGTCCAAGGTGAAATTGCTAGTAAACAGTAAGGTTAGTACTAGAAGCCAGATCTTTTAATGTTCAGTGCAACAGAATTTGCTCTTCTCCAAGTTCTTAATTTCCTTTATTTACTTATTCATAAGTCCATGGTTTATGCAGCAAACATTTACTGTCTGTATCTTATATGCCAGGCACTATTGTAGGCCTTAGAAATACAGACCACAAATGGATCTCATCCCTAAGCAACTCATACTTTGAAAAATAAATGGCAACAACTCCTTGTGGGAAGTGCTGTGGGAGCAAGGGTGGGAGGAAGCAAGGTTGGGGGTGGGGTTGTGAAAGGAGAAGATAGCCTTGGGCAGCAGGCAGAAGCCTCCATTCATGCCAGCATGCCCAACCAATAAATGCCAAGTCCTGGGAAAGATGGGAGAGCACAGGCTTGAGGCAGAGTCGAACAGGAGTTACTCAGGTGAAGAAAATGGGGAAAAGCATCCTAAGGAAAGGGAAGGGTTGGCTGTGTGAAAGCACAATGTCATGATGTTGTATGGCTCCTTTGGGAAACTCTTTTTGGTGCAGCTGAAACAAATGAGGCATGAGACAGGGCAGTAGGGAAACAAACCAAGAGAGATTAGCAGAGGCCAGGCACTGAGGGGCTCATGGGTTTGCGTGCCAAGATAAAGAATGTGAGTTCTACCCTGAAAGGTATGGGAAATGAGTAAGGGATATTTAGCAGTGGTATGATGAGATCTGGGTCTTAGAAAGCTCCTTCTTGCCCTAGTGGAAGACTAGATTGGAGGAGCCAGGCAGGATCATGGCAGGGACCTAAGGCAGAAGTGAGGAGTCCTGGAATTAAGGAGGTGGCAGTGGGGATGGCAAGCCAAGATTTGAGACATAGGGGCAAACTTGTTGAATGACTAGGTGGGTGTCGAAATGGGAGGCAGGAGTCTGAGATGTCCCTTAAATTTCTGTCTGGGGTGGGCAGAGATGACATTCTCTGAGTCAGGGAAGAAAGGCAGAGAAGCAAATTTCCCTCTGGAGGAGGCAGGCCGTGATATGTTTGATTTTGACATGATGAGGGTGTGAGATGCGTTAACGACCTTCAAGTGTGGATGTTGACGTATTCTGAGAGCTGTATGGTGCCACCCTCAACGTAAAAGAGAAAACTGTGTTTCTGGATTACTTCTAGGAATATTTTCTACTCAAAACATTTATTTTAGCATGGAAATTCATCAACATATAGGAAAAGCAGGCATACAAATAAGTAAGGATGGGTCTCATATGAATCTGAATGCAGAATAACATTTTAGCACATAGATCTAAATATTTTCCCTTATGCTCCATTAATATTATTCAAATATATGATTTTAAAAAGTGTGTAAAATACAGACTTGAAAGATGAATTATTTAAAAAATCTTTATTAGTCCCACACCTCTAAGATACACTGCATTTACTCTGAGAAGGAAATGTACACCCGAAGGGGGAAGGGGAAAAAATAGTTTCCTTAAGTGAAGGAATGGGAAGAACAGAGGATCTGTCTGGCCGCTAGCCAGTGAGAGAATATTGAAAAAGCTAGACGTTTCAAGATAAATCTCCACTAATCCATCTTTTACCAAAGTTCTCACTTAAAATCCACTTTTTGACATGAAATATTTAATAGGAACTTATTTTAGCCACAAAGCGCCTTTTAAAAATATAATATTGGACCCCATACTAGGCTAAAAGAAGAAAGTATTAGGTGACTGAAAAGAAACTTGCATTTAAAAAAAAGGGGGGGGGGGAGAAGGGAAGCCTAAAGCAGTTAATGAGGGTTTCTATTGAAAACTGAAAGTTTAATGACAACACAGTTTCTTCGCTGTTGAGGACAGATGCTTCTATAGAATGGATAAATCAATAAAGTTCATTTTCTCGTGGAATCTGGAACCACAATTTCAATCTGTTGAAATGGCACAAAGACAAAGAACAAAGGACGAATAAACACAAAAAGGTTTTCTTTTCGCAAGAAGCTCCATTTAATCGGCTTCCACCCCGGCAGCTTATACTCAGTTCCCTGACAGGGACCAAGTCCCTCAGGAAGGTGGCTTTTTGTTGGGTGCATCCATGATATTCATTTGTCTTGCATTGAAAAATTAGAACATAATAAGCTTCTAATCATCACTTGTTAATTCAAAACAAAATGAATTCTTTTTTTTTTCCATTGAAAGCAGATTGTAGTAAAAAAGCAGCATTCTCCAAGGTCATATGTTGTTGGCAAAGCTCAAAATAAAAAACCTTGTAGTCCAACTTGCTTATGTTCAGCTGTGTTTACTTAGACTTAACAAGACAAAGTCTGCCTCTGATTATACTATTATGCTGCGCAGTCATCTGCCCACAGATAAATAGATATTACACAAACTTTTGGAGAGAATGACTTTTGGCCTCCATAATTTTGGAATAATTTACTATGTACCTTCAACTTAAAACACCAAAATGATCCACAATGTGTTTTTGGGAATAAAACATAAATATTTCATTTTACAAAGGGAGCCGTCTCCATGACCTTTATGGATTTTAGGTGATTTACTAACAAATATGGTACTGGTTTGGAAGGTGTGGGGTAGCTCTGCAACAGGCAGTTTGAGGCAACATTTATTTCAGTCTTTTCAATAACCATCAAGATTTCAAGGAATTTCTGTAAACACACTGTCACTTAAAGAAAATAACTTTCCATCAACTTTTGCAACAAGTCTCCAGAACAGAACATGCATACAAAAATAAGAGTTAACTAAATTATTTCCAGAGACTGCATCTTGGAGTCATGTTTATACTATCGGTAGAAAGCAAAAGCTCAATGTTTTACTACCATATCTTACCCTAAACGCACAATTTTGCTTTTGGAGTAATGTAAACCATTTCCACAGCATACAGCCTGTTCCTGATTACCTAAGAATTGATTCTGGCCCATCATATTTACTTTGCTTGCTGTTGTATTTACATAACAAAAGGTATACATACATTCCTCTCCAAACTAAGACTGTTCTGAAGTGGAAGTACTTATTATATTCCCCAGCTATCAGTCAATAAACCAATCAATCAACAGATCATTAGTGCATTTTGCTAACAGCTGGTAAGACAGTAGTGAACAAGAGGGACATGGTTCTGCCTTATGAAATTTATCTAATGAGAAAAATGATAAATGGAACACATGCTCACTTTCTGGGTTGCTCAGTTTAATTTACATAATAGTGAAGAGTTTTCCTTCACTGAAATGGATATATTTTCCACCCTGACTCTTGTTTTATTATTGAATGACTTAGGGCTGGAGCCCTTCATTCGGAGCGAGTGGTGGTCTGTTAAGGGCCCTGAGGATTCTGTTGTGTCAGCTCAGGCCATGTCTGTAAAAGGCTGAGATTTTCACTGATTCATATAATGCTTTCTATTTTGGCTTTTATTCCAATTTACTAAATATGCTCATCAAAACTTGGTGATTTGATGAGCAAATTTAGTAAATTTGCAAAGGGAACAAATGTAAAGGATGGTGCTGCCACAGTTTTACCAACTGCCACTAAAATTTAATAAGCAAAGATTTCCAAAAGCCTTTCCCTCTAAAGGGCCGAATTGATCCATGTACTTTAGGGAACGTTCCTCCATTGTCTTCTTTTACTGACTTTGAGATTCACAAAAGATTTTATGTATGTGTGTGTGTGTATATATATATATATATATATATATA
>NC_043709.1:105513841-105585550 GCF_006229205.1 Suricata suricatta
ACATTTAAGCCTCATTAGCTTTCAATGCAAAACTGCATCCGCAATCATTCTAGAAAGGGCAGATTCCTCAGACACGGACGGAGTCAGAGAATTGAATCCAGGAAAATGAGGGAGTACAAAATTCTCTTCTAAAGCCCAGCCACATGACAAAGCCACTGATGAAACAGCAAGCCCCATGCAGAAGGCTGCAGCTCGAAAGAAATGACTTTCACAGCCTGACCTGTAGGTCCTATGAGAGCTGCCTCAAAGAGGAAGGTAAGTGGTGTTAGAAGACATGGGGGACATCCGTACGACCACACAGTTGCCTTTCCAAGCTCGGGGGCTGGGGTGAGGCAGGTGATATATTAAAGTAATGAAAACCTTTTAAGTTATGAGCCAATACTCAATCACTTACTGGGTGATTTCTTACAAAGAAAAAGTAAATTTGCAAATCTTGCTAGACTGGATCAAGACATAACTAAGCACTTGCACAAAAACTGAGACAGAAGCTCATTTTTAAAAGGGAAAACCAAACTCCTATATGCACACATTATTTTACATTCAGTCAGGGCTATCGTGTTAGGTCTAAGAAAGGAACGGCAGCAGTAGTCATCAGTATCTTCAGACAAGCAGTTCACTCTAAAAACAGTATTTAACACAGAAGAAAATGTTAGTTAGCAGATCACTGACGGGTATTAGTTTGCAGAAGATACATAATTGAATCAAACTTATATGGCTCTCTCAATGTTAACCAAAGTCGAAAGGAAAAAAAAAAAAGAAAGCTTTCACAACCCAAAATCTTGAAAATTTTCCTCTATTTTCTGGTTTCATTTTTCCCAGAACTGAAACACCACAAAATAACACCACCTCAGTGCACTCACTTCCAGCTCAGTCAGGAAGTGCTGAGGTACATAAACATTTTTTATTTCACTTTTTTACAAGAAGGTGACCAACATTTTCTTAGCCTTCCAAAAAGCTTCAGGTTTGGAATACATTTTGGTTAAATGTCAGCAGAGGAATTTGCTCATCGTTCAAAAAGCACTTTTTCTTTCCAACTTTGAAATATACGTAGAAACTGTGTTGTGAATGGAATGACAAAAAAGCTCTAAGCCACAAAGGGAAATCCAGTTTTACAATTCCGAAAAGAGTTGTATGGGGAAGCATTCTGTACAGGAGGAAACAGGAATAACAAGGGACATTCATAAAGCACAGCTTGTCGAGTGTTTTCACGATTATTATCAGTAGCTCTGGGAGGCAAGTAATTTTCTTTCCCTCATTTTACAGATATGGAAATAAATCAGAGAAGTTAGATAATTTATCTAATGCTTCTCTGTTAGTCGTAGAGAAAAAAATATCTGAACCCAGATCTTCAAAGTCTACAGCCATAACGGAAGGCATAGATTGAAAACAAAAGCCAGCATCATGCATAATGGGAAGAAACTAGAAGTGTAGCCACGAAGGTCAGGAGGAAGATAAGAATGGGCACCATCATCACTACTGTTTAACACAGTACTTGGAGGTGTAAGTCCATACAATAAGCAAGAGAAAGAAACTCATGACAAAAATCTCAGAAAGGAGTTAAAACCATCACTCTTTGCATGTACTGTAATTGTATTACTAGAAAACACAAGAAGGTCAAGTGAAACACTACCAAAACTAAAAAGGAAATTTAAGGTGGTAGCAGCATATAATGTTAACATATAGAAGTCAGTAGAATTCTCATATAAAAAACAACAGCTAGTTAGAAAAATGTGATGGAAGAAAGGACTCAACTTACGACACAACATAAAAACAATAAAATATCTAGGAATAAATTTAGCAAGAAATATTCAAGACCTATTTGGAACATGTTAGAGCCCTACTAATGCCCGCTATAGAAGACATGGACAGACATACCACATTTTTGGATAAGATGATTCTACATCCTAAAAATTTTAATTTTCTGTAAGTAATTTGTAAATGTAACACAGTTTCAATACAAATAAAAGATTTTTTAGTAGACAAGTTGATCTTAAAATTAATATGGAAAAATAAGCAACAATTGCTAGAAAAACTATGAAAAAAGAAGAATGAGAATAAGCAATGCCAAATATTAAACATATTCTAAAGCATCACTAATTAAAGCAGTGTGAGACTGGAACAGGAGTAAAAAGAGAATTCAGTAGAGAACAGAAAGATAAGATAGGCTCAGTTTAAACTGTGGTAGTTCCAACCATGGAGGAAGGAGAAAGATAGATTGATCAGTAAATAGTATTAGAATAACTGAGTAGCTAGCTATATGGAAAAAAGTTGAATATTTTTTTTCACATCATGTGGTACAGTATCTCAAACTAAGATGCATTCCAAATAGAGAAAAGATTTAAGGTAAAAGTTGAGACCACGGAAATATTAGAAAACAACTTGTGATACTCCCTTCAAAGTTGTTAAGTGAGCAAGTTCTCTCACTTAAAATCTAGAAGCCTTAACAAAGAAGGATTATGATGTGTAATCACATTTTTAAAGGCATGGGTAAAAACCAAAAGGAAAATCAAATCCTTTTTATTTAGCCAGGACAAACTATTTGTTACTCACAAGTATCTCCCTACTCCATAAAGTGTTCTTCAAATAATAAAACAGTATCCACAAGAGAATCCCATAACAAAAAGAATACGAATATATATACAGAAAGGAAAAATACAATTTTGTGACTGGCTTATTTCACTTAAAATAATGTCTTTAAGGTTCATCCGTTTTGTGGCATGTGTCAGAATTTCCTTCCTTCTTAAGGCTTGAATTCTGTGTGCACCACATTTGTTTATCCATTCATGTGTCAGGAGACACTGGAGTTCCTTCCACCTTTCAACTGTTGTGAACAATGCTATTATAAATATGGGTGTACACGTATCTGCTGGAGTCCCTGTTTTCAGTTCTTTTATATATATGTACCCAGAAGCAAAATTGCTGGATCACATGATAGTTCTATTTTTGTTGTCTTGAAGAGCTGGCATACTGTTTTCTATAGAGGCTACACTATTTTATATTCCCATCAGTGGTGCACAAGTGTTCCAATTTTTCCACATCCTCACCAATAGTTATTAATTTTTTTAATGTTTATTTATTTTGAGACAGAAAGAGAGAGAGAGAGAGAGAGAGAGAGAGTGTGTGTGTGTGTGTGTGTGTGTGTGTGTGAGAGAGAGAGAGAGAGAGAAAGAGAGAGAGACAGAGAGAGAGAGAGAGAACACAAGCAGAGGAGGGGCAGAGAGAGAGAAAGAAACACAGAATCTGAAGCAGGATGGAGGCTCTGAGCTGTCAGCACAGAGCCTGACGTGGGGCTTGAACTCACAGACCATGCGATCATGACCTGAGCCAAAGTCAGACACTCAACCAACTGAGCCACCCAGGTGCCCCTAATTTTTTTTTGGATAGTAGCCATCCAAATGGGTATGAAGTGATATCTCATTGTGATTTTGATTTGTATTTCTCTAATGATTAGTAATGTTGAGCGTCTTTTCATGTATTTATTTGCCATTTGTATTTCTTCTATGGAGAAATGTCTATTCAAGTCATTTGTCCATTTTTCAATTGGATTGTGTTTTGTTGTTGAGTTGAACAGTCTTTTATATAAAATAGGGAAAATAATAGCTTATATTCACATTTTTTAAATATATAAGGAATCTCTGCAATGGCACATTAAAAGTTAAATATTTAAAAAATATACTTAGATGAAATCCTTTTCTTACTTATTTATAGTGGCCTGTGTTTCTTTGTAGTATTTTGCACATTTTTCCCACAATATGTTGCCTGTCGTGTTCATTGTTTTAGCTCCACATAGCAGGAAGGATTCTTAATGATTACTTGCTAACAGACTCACTAACTGGTGAAGAGAGGCATTTATCACATTAGCACATATTATGTTATGAGGATGCTAAACTGTCAGATTACAAATAGTATTAGTCATGTTGGAAAGCAGAAGGAAGGACCTGAAGGAATGAAGTGGTAAGCTCAGGGCTGCATTATGATTTTTATGTGCTCTAGGTACCTTTGTCTTTGCATACTTTTCCTTACATTAAAAAACGTTAAAAAACATATATACATATATATTTTAATTTATTTATTTTTGAGAGAGAGACAGAGTGTGAGGAGGGGAGGGGCAGAGAGAGAGAGGGAGACACAGAACCCGAAGCTGGCTCCAGGCTCCAAGCAGTCAGCATGGAGCCCCATGCGGGGCTCAAACTCACAAACCATGAGATTATGACCTGAGCCGAAGTAGGACGCTTAACCAAATGACCACTCAGGTGTTCCTGCTGAAGTTATATTTTATGACTACATCAACATATTGATGTATATAAGCCACGTTTGCTATATGTGCTTTACTAGCATGTTCATTTTTCTTTTGATTTAAAAGAAATTAAAATGGAAGTATTTCCATGGGTCTTCGGCTTTGTGCTACAATGAAAGTTGGCTTTCGGAGACATAACCAAGGAAAAAGTAATGGATGTGAAGTATTTTTCTTAAAGAAAGAAGGCCTATGATTCCAAAGAACTGGTCCTGGGGGATGGGAGGCAACATGAATATGCATGAGCCTAGCATGCATGAAGATAGGTAAAAGAAACACAAACTTAACAATTTTGGGTCTCATCTTCCCTGCATGACTGTTCCTCAGCCCTTTCTGACAATCATTTGCTACAGTAGTTGGTATCTCCTGGCACTAAATATGGGCTAACCTTGCAAAACTAACTTAGTAAGTTTTGAATTTCAAAGACAATGAAAAATAAAATAGAACTTTCTTCCCACCTTACTCTAAAATGTTTCTTTAGTTCATGGACTTGAAATTTCATGGGAAATATATTTTAAAAACAACTCTCCTCTTCTAAATGGAAGCTTATAGTCTATAAATAATTCTATTTGAAAGCACAGTGTGACTCATGTCGTACATGTGCATATTAAGTTAAACTGGATTGTGTGTGATTCCATTAGAAATGAGCAGCAATAAACCAAGGTCAACTTTGTACCCTTAAAAAAAAGGAAAAGTGGATAATTGTACCTTTTGTAAATTTTCTAAATAACTTTCTCCTATAATCTGTCCATGAAGAGGGAAACCATTACCTCTCTTCACTTATTTAAAGAATATTTTTTAACTTAAGAAATTCTTCCAAACAGAGACTATTAAAGTATTTAACAATTGGTATGGCATGGACACCAACCAGTTAGAAGAGACGTTGGCTGTAAAGGTAGGGACCACTGGTACAGACTGTCACGTGTTTTATACTTTGTTGTTGAGAAAACTTTACTTCCACCATCACATGTTTTTTCTCTGATTTAATTCACTGACCATCACAAGGTCTTTTTTTTTTAATTTTTGAGAGAGACATAAAGAGAGAGAAAGTGGGACAAGGGCAGAGAGAGAGAGGGAAAGAGAATCCCAGGGGCTCTGTGCTAACAGCACAGCTCTATCTCACCAACCATGAGATCATGACCTGAGCCAAAATCAAGATTCGAATGCTTAACTGACTGAGCCACCCAGGTGCCCTACAAGGCCTTTGACGTTTTGCGTGAGTCTATACAGAACCTATATTTTTCTTATGAACCATTCATTTATGTAGCCATTCATTCATCTTTGCATTTTCTTTATACCTTAACACACAAAAAAATCAACTACAGACCAACTTAGTTAGGTGCTGGGGATGAATGAGACAGAATCTGTATTTTAAGGAAGTCAAAATGTAAGAAGGGTGACAAACTAGTTCTTTCCTTCATACTGATTTTTGGCAGGTCTGGTAACAAGAAAAAAACAAAGAAGAGCTGATACAGATGTACCTCCGTGTCACATTGCATGAACGATCATGAAGATAGCAGGGTTTCTTTAAGAGTAGGAGTCTGTGCTCATTTGGAATGGGACTGAAGGTGTCTCAATCAGTTTTCAGCCAAATGGAACCTTGACTTCCTTCTGTTTGATGCCCCTTCCTTGACATTGACAGGTTGTAATAAGCAGCTCTTTCCCTAACTTGCCTCCTACCACCACCACTAAGGCACTACAGTCCACAAGAATCACAGTGTGAGCCACACATGCAAACTACATAAGCAATTTTAAGTTTTCTAGTAGATACACTTTAAAAAAGTAAAAGGTAAAAGATAAAATTATTTTAATAAAATGTTTTTTATCTCAATATAGCCCAAAATATTATCAACATCTTATCAATTTAAAAAGTAATGATAAATTTTCCATGCTTTTTCTCCCCCTTATATTTAAACACATCTCAATGTGGACTAGTCACATTTTAAGTGCTCCGTAGCCTCATGTGACTACAGGCTACCATATTAAACAGCACAGTTCTAAGTGACTCCGGATAGCAAGGGGAGACATGAACCACTCTACGAGCCATTCCTTAACTCTCATAGATATAGTGAATTCCAAGGAATCTTCAAAAGTATAGGAAATATGCATCATTTCCTACAGCATTCCTGTGAAAGCATAGATTCCTAGAACTGTCCTACAATGAAAATGTTGAAGATAAGACAGGGCTTGACTGTGGCCATATGTTTTGTTTTCTATTCTTAATCCCTGGTTTAAAGAAACCTCTAATTATAGATTCACTGCTAATTAGTCACGATGACCATTTTCCCAGCTTATCTTCGGTTTCTGCATTAGTATGAGAAGGAAAGATTCCTTGATGTTGCTGACTCAGTGCACATTTCAATAAACTACCCCTCACAGTCCCTTCTTATCTTATTTATGGGACTCTGGGAGAAGACTGAACAAGGCTTATAAAAGGCTTATGCATAAGTCCTGTAGGACTCAATAAGTAAAGAATACCAGTTTAAAGACTCACCCTGCACTACTCAGATAAAATCCACAAAGTCCTTCAAGAGCCTCTTCAGGCCTACCTTATCAATGATTCCTGGTATTTAAAAATTCTCTGATCCTTTAGCATACAGACCCTGATTGGGAAATCAGAGCCATTCTTCTGTTCTATTCTGATTTTCCCTTCTTCCTTCAGCCCTTTCCTTTCTCAACCAACTGACTTTTCAATTGTTCTTTTCCCCACATCACTATGGAGTGTTTTTTGGAGGTTTCTCCTCTAGATTTTTTTCCCTATGATACATTTCTCCTGCCCTTCTACTTCTGATATCTTTCTTTCTTATACCTGATACATAATCATATTTAAACTTTCTATCTTTGTTCTAGATTATTCTCTCTCAGAATCAGATTGTCTAGCTCTCTATCAAGATAGAGTTATCTGATACATAGTCAAATATTAAAACAGCCCTTCCTTCCCAGGAAGTAAATTTATATATAGTTTACCTCAAGTATCCAAGTTTAAATGATCATTGGTTAAAAGAAAGAGGTTAATGAAGTGACTTTTGAATCTGGCTGAGTCTTTTTATGATGGCAGAAAGCATTCGAAGAGAATAGTCTAATTGTGATGAGCTGGTTAAGGAAGGCAAAATGTGTCTGAAGTTGCTCCTTTATTTTAACATTCTCCCAGCCTTCCTCTGGCTGATAAGTCAGGGAGTAAAAGTTAAGGATCAGGGAATCACAGAAGGTCCTCCAGTGCCAGAGGGAAGGACGGACAGGACCTGATTTCCAGTTTGAGGATTTCTACCTCGTCAACACAAGGTTATAAGAACATTTCTGGTCTACCCCTAAGTCTATACCTCTGTCAGTTTCTCAGCAGAAGTGTTTACCAGTGATATTTCTAAGTTCCATCAGGGGACTGAATGGGATGTTTCTTTTAGAAATACGATAAACTGTAGCCCAGTCCTATCACTGTTTTCAAGTAAGATGAAATCTTTTTGTCCTGCTCAATCACAGGTAAGAACAAAACTATACAGGCTAGAAAACCTTAGAAATGGAAATAGAACTAAGCAGCAACACTTTAAAATCACAGATCATCATCACGAGGGACACCTCATCACCAGGGAACAGAGTGTATCTCTTAGAGTAACATAGTTTCAAATTTAGATCAAATGGGAGAAATTATCTAATTGACCCTTTCTTAAAATCACTATCCACTTTTTTTACACCACTTTCTATTCCTATATTATATTCTTTGCTTTTCCTCATAATATATCTATCATTTTCTTATTTTTTAATTTTAATTTTAATTAATTTATCCATTTTTAATGTTTTTAATTTATTTTTTGAGAGACAGAGAGAGACAGCATGAGCAAGGGAGGGTCAGAGAAAGAGGGAGACACAGAATCCGAAGTAGGTTCCAGGCTCTGAGCTAGCTGTCAGCACAGATCCCGACGTGGGACTCAAACCCATGAACTGTTAGATCATGACCTGAGCCGAAGCCGGAAGCCGGACGCTTAACTGACTGAGCCACTCAGGCGCCCCTATCATTTTTAATAAAAAACATCTCATGAACCAAAATGTTTTCTGTTGGATTCATCGATTTGTTTTCTTTTTTCCCCTGAAGCTTCAATGCCACCCTCAGTTTCCAGACCAGTCAGGGGGATGGATTGGGCAAGTCCATTCGTCTGGGCTTCTGAGCCCAGAGATGACCTCCAACCAGCTGTCCTGACCTGGATCCGACCCTACCGAGGTCATGAGAGCACCTCATGCCGAATCACCAACTCTACTCCAAAGAGGAAACCCAAGAAAGTTCTAAATGCACACAGCCCCAAGAAAACTAAACACTCCGGAATTATCTCCAACTGGGGTTCTAAACATAGGAGGCGTAATGATTGGGTGTTAGGGAATCCTTGAAACCCCTAAAATTATAAAGACTGAAGAAAAGGTGTTGCCATTTAATATCACAAATACCTTATAAGGAAAGTGAAGATGAGGCGCTCCAAGGCCCCTTAGGTTTGCTCAGCATCCTGGTGGGTGGGTTTGAGCATGCAAAGGGGGGCTGGAACAGAGTTTGGGAGCTGAAGCTGGAGACAGCTGGAGTATACTTACACTGAGTGAAAAGAGCTTGGAACTTTTGAGGCAACTGGGGACTTAGCGGGGAGAAAAAGAAAGGGGGGAGAGCAGAAAGCATGGAACTAGAGAAATGCTGTCAGGCTGGAGAACACATAGCAGCAGGGGAGGACTCCTGTGCGATGTCTAAAGGACACTTAAGAACAAGGAAAAGCAGCGCTCCATATGCGAACTGCTGTGATACAAGTGCTTCCTCCTCCGTTCCCGCCACATCTCCCATACGGTCTGCTACACGCACGCATCTTCTGAGTGTGGAAGGACGTGCTGGCACTTGAGGGAGAAAGTACATTTCATATCTGAATCAGTGTGCAGAACAGGAGCCACATATGTGAGATGGCAGAGCAACCCATAAACTGCACACAGTTTGGAAAGTACACAGTGACATATGCTTTGAAGACAGAGCCCTCAGGCATAGTCAGAAATCCTCAGAAGGGCCCGGCCTGCCACAGTATGAATAAAGTATGTCCCACAGAATCCTGTTGGGATCTAAAGAATCAAAGATACCCCTTCTGGCATCTAGGTCACACTACAGTGTGGGAGTGGGGAGAGTGGATGTGTGACCCCCTGGGGAAGGAGCCAATGCTTTTTATCCAGTTTTCAAAGCAGCCTGTGTACAAAAGGGGGGAACAGCTCCAAATAAGTTAAGACTCACTGTTTTGGAGAGTTCTACTCTATAAATGATTTTTTATTTTGAGTACACTTAACCAGGATGGAAAACACTGTAAAATCGAGTGGAAAGAGCCTGAAAGAGGAGCTGAGAGATTCAACTTCTCTTTCTGGCTCTGCCATTAAGCAGCCCTGCATCAGTGGGTCACTCCCTCCCGCTCCGCGAGCAAGCAGGAATAATTATCCTGATTTTTACCACACAGAGTTGTAATGATCATCAAATAAAATAACAAATGTTCATGTGCTTTCTAAAGTACATAGAGCAACACAATATATTATTAGCTCTAATCTGGCATTAGATTTGCTAAGCTAATACCAGAATAGTAAGTACAAAAATGACCTTAGTAAAAATATTTTTACAATTCAATCATGGATACAAACCTCTTTTCTTGCCATAATAAACAATGGCATTCTGCTTTAAAGGGTATTTTTGTCATTCATCCAACTTGTGAAGACTCACTGGGTTCTAGCTTCACTTGACAACTTCTGTTTTGTGACTCTTCTTACCTACTGCCTGGTTCCTTTGCCCGTGGGCATGTCAAGCTTGTGCAAAGGAAAAAGAGGTTCACTTGCTGCTTCTACGCAAGGCAACGAGGCATGACATTTGATCTTAACACAGGGATTAAGTCATTCACGAGCAGAGCCCAAAGGGAAGAATAGTTCCAGAAAAACAACCAGCCTTGCTGGTACTACAACATCCAGAAATTCACAGTCGCTTCTGCTACAGTTATAATTTGTAGTCTGTCTGACCCTGAGAAATCCAACTGCAGTCTCTGTGGTTTAAATAAAATGTATCTACAGCAGCTTGGAGCCATGTTTAAAATGTTCCATGTTATTTTAGTTCAAGGACAAGCTTTTAAAATCAAAAGAAAACTTTGACTTTAATTATAGATTAAAAGTGAGGGTTTTTTTTTCCGAGGCATGCTTTTGAGTCCACCTTTTGGAGAAAGCATTTAAAATTAAAAAATTAATTCTTCCCCTGAAGTAACAAACTTCATTAATATAGGAAGATCAAAACCGAAAGTATATACTCACACGTAAAGACAACATTTTTGTGGTTTGAAAACTAGGATCATCACAGTTCATGTACTCAGTATGATATTTTCCAGTAACTTCACTTGTATTTTATGACCAGGATGCAATATTTTAATAGGCATTACTGCTGACACAATGACAGACCTAATAAAAGGTACTTGATTTTGTTATTTAACCTTAAATGTAAGAAAAAAATCCCAGTATCTCAGAATATAAGCTTAAGAAACACAGAAGTTGAGTTATATTGTTCATGTAACAAAAAGATTCAATGTAGGAGTGTTTGAAAATACCAAGTGTCTATTCTTAAAACTTGATTCAATTTAAATCTAATGTTTGTGGAATATATCTATTCTGCAATTCAAGGCACAACTTTTCTGTGGATTTATACAGAGTGGCTTGAAGTAGAAGCCTTAAATCAAGTACACTAGCAGGGGCTGTAAGGCAAGTCCTAGATCCCTGGCTCCAAGCAAGTGTCGGCTCCTCTTCTGCCCTCAGCATTCTGGGGCCACTCAGGATGCTACAGGAAGGGCTCTCACTATAGTCCTGCTTGTTTTCTTACCACATTGGTTGCCACTTCCAAAGGAGCAACTCCCCCTAATAAAGTGCCCATTATCACTGTGCGATTCCTGGGGAAGAAAGATAATTCCTTCCCCCACATGTTTGGGTTCCACAGCTCTCTGGGAGATTGCTTCAGGCAGATGCTTGCTTCCCTCTGGCCATTGTTTTGTCCCTGGATTCCTCCTCCTCTCTACAGAGATGCTTTGTGCTTCGTGCTTTCTCCTGGGAGTCTTATGCCCTGTCCCAGAGAAAGCTCTGTCTTAAAGGCATCATCCCCAGGCTCAAATGCCCGATGGGGACCCTGAAAAGAGCGAGCCTGCAGTACAATAAAGGAAGTGATGACATAAATTCTGGACCCAAGGCTGTAATCAAAGATGAAGGAGCCTCAGGCTGACACTAATCTTCTGGAATGGGGAAACTGATTAGGATGGCCCAGAGCAGCCAAGGAGGCTCCTTTGAAACTCTCCCACACATTCAATCGCTTAGAAATTTACAAGTCCTGCTTTCAAAATACTGTGTGGAAAAAAAAACCAAACCAAAACAAAACAAAATACCATACGGGAAATGAAGATAATGGCACCTACTTCACGGGATGTTATGAAGATAAGTAAGAAAATGCATGGCAAAAGTGCTCAATGATCACCAGCTATTATTATCATCATTGTTATACCCCAAACTATTTCAACCATGCTGTTTTCATCACCTCACAGATATCAGCTGTCCTGAGATAAAGGTCTGCAGTTTTTGATTTAGAATCATTGACTCTGGAGGACTGAAGGGGTAGACACAGTACCTATTGTGACAGATAGGTGGGGGGTTCAGCGTGCATAAGGACTTAGGCTACCTTGGAGGTAAGAAAAAGGAGCCAGGAGGTAGAAGAAGGCCTAGAAAAGGAGGCAGGAGGCTCTCGCAAAGATAAACTACCATCTTTGTAACTTTCCCTAGGTTTGGGAAAAAATAAAAGAGAGTGGTGCAGAGCAAGGTTTTAAGAGTCAAACAGACCTGAGCTTGGATCCTGGCTCTGCAACATCACAGCTTATATGGGCAAATTTTAGAGACTGCATGAACAGGGGAGAGGGGCTGGAGGAGGGGAGGGGAGAGGAGGGAGAAAGAGAGCGAGAGCGAGAGCGAGACAGACAGAGAGAGAGAGAGAGACAGAGAGAATCCCAAACAGGCTGCATGCCCAGCGAAGAACCCAACACAGGGCTAGGTCCCATGACCCTGGAATCATGACCTGAGCCAAAATCTAGAGTCGGATGCTCAACCAACTGAGTCACCTAGTCGCCCCTGTTTGTGCTGCACCAAGAGAAAACCAACACTTAGTCATAAGAACTTTAAAACCACAGTTATCCCTTTTGAATTTGTCATGGTTAGTTAATTAAAAAATATTCCTCTCCTGACTGTGATATACAAGCTGTCTATTCCTAGCAATGTATGAGCCATGATCCCAAGCCAGCCTTCTGGCATTTCTCTCATCCTTCTTAGTTTCAAGGCCTTCACTTAATATTTTCCTAGAATAAGTGTCTGGATATACTGTTGCCTATTAGCATCTCTGACAGAGGCTGTACAGGATCACTGGAAAAGAAAGCCCTTCAAACCTCTATATTCCAGGAAAAGCCTTGTTGTGAGGGATGCAATGTCTGTAATGTTCGGCTAAGAATTAGGTAGGATATGTACTGTCTAGTCTCTCTGTCCAACACAACATATCAGCCAGTGATGGTATGTAAAGCCCTTGACCTCATTGTTACGATTCTAGTGCTTCAAAGCCTATACCAAAGCATTTGCTATCTATGTCAGGAAAAGACCCACCCAGTGTAACAGACACAGCCTAACACAATGACAATTTAGTCACCACAATCAAAAGACTCTGAAAATGCTAGGTGTTCCAATAAAAGAGGGTGCTGCTCTAGGAAAGATACGAGGAACAGTGGTCTATTTTATATTAATTACTATATAAATAGCACAGTTTCCACATGTTGACAGCTGGACAATCAAGCATATCCCAGAGGGAAGAAATAAAACCCATAGAAAAGTATTCTGTGGTCAGTCCATCACTGCCCAGAGGCATGGAAATGTGGCGAAATATTCAGTCAGCTTAGCCACAGTTGAACAAACTGAAGAAGAATATCTGGATTCAGAGTCCTGAATAAAGACCATGCACTTTACTGTTTAAAAAAAAGTAGAGAGAAAGAGGAGAGAGGGAGGGAAGAAGGAAGGAAGGAAGGAAGGAAGGAAGGAAGGAAGGAAGGAAGGATGGAAGGAAGGAAGGAAGGAAAGAAGGAAGGAAGGAAAGAAGGGAGGAAGGAAAGAAGGAAGGTAAGAAGGAAGGAAGGAAAAAAGATATTAGAGAAAGTTGAGATATTTTGATATTTTCAATATAAGTCAAACATGCAAATTTTAATATGCAGCTCATTAATATGATATTTTTGAAATATAACCCTTTCCCTCTCATGATATCTCTATTTTGATGTGTAACTTTAATCAACTACATTTATCACACTAGCTAAAAATGATTAAAGTATTCCAAGTACAAAAGGGTAAACAAAATCAGTCTGAAGCATATGATTATTTAATGTTCCATTAATTGATCATTTTGGTTGAAGGAAAAATTGGCAAAAAGAAATGGAATTTTTTAGCTCCTTGTGTTTACTTAAAAATTCCCAACAGTCCTCACTTAAACAAAGAATTTAAGTTTTCCACTGGAAGGATGAAAAGAAAGGGTAGTTCTAGCATATACTGCCATGTGCTTAACTACAGGGTAAAGCAGTATCCATTCAGATTCTAATTACATTTCAAAAGTGTAGTATTTACTAGGTTGATGACTGCCAGATACTACTATATCATATTATAATTACAGGCATTTTTATTTAAATTATATTTAGCTCTCTACTTCAAGCACTGTAGTTTGGAAAGTGTTACCCATCATAATGTGTCACGTTTATGTACATGAAACCTAGCAAGAATTTTCCAAGAGTTCCCATGTTCCATTCTGTATATAATTACTCTTTATTTATTACTCCTTTGATATTCAGAATCTATGTATAATTCTGAATGTGTGCAAACTCCCACTAAAAACTATCAGAAACAAACATCTTTTATAATGAAATCATTTACTAACAGTCTGTATTACAGAGTTCCCTTTAAGATGGTACACTGAATAGCTTCATTTTCTTCTCTCTCAAAATCCCATTAAAAGTACAGAATGTAAACTCAAAAAACAAATAAATGCCAAGCAGTGCTCGAAAACAATAAAAGGCAGTCGTCAAATCAGAAAAGTTGAAAAATTCTTGAAAGATGACTTCATGAAAGAGGAAAAGCATATGGCATTAACTTGATGAGGAAATCTAAACAGAACCACAACTCAAAACAGGTAGAGGTCTAGACCATGGCAAAGTGTTAGATGCTTTCCCCAACAGGGCACAGAAAGTACTGCAATTCAGCAGTTATCAGAGAATAAAAGTGGGCCGTGGGAAGAGTCATGAAGGTTACCAGTTAAGGAACAGACATCAGGGAGCGACTGAGTGGCTCAGCTGGTAAAGCATCTGACTTCGGCTCAGGTCATGATTTCCCAGTTCGTGAGTTTGAGCTCCACACGGGGCTCTGTGCTGACAGCTCAAAGCCTAGAGCCTACTTCAGATTTTGTGTCTCCCTCTCTATCTGCTCCTCTCTGCTCATGCTGTGTCTCTATCTCTCTCTTTCAAAAATAAATAAACATTAAAAAAAAAAAAAAAAAACAGACATCAGAAGAAGGAGGCCAAGCCTTTCCTTCCTGAGCTTTTAAAAGTAAGTCTGGCTCACTTGAGCCCAGGATACAGTTTCTACAAATGTTTTTTAAACAAGTTAGGGAACTGGTACAAAGACAGCTCCTAGCAAAGGCCATTAAGAAGCATAGAGTAGAGGGGGGCCTGGGTGGCTCAGTAGGTTAAGCGTGTGACTTTGGCTCAGGTCATGCTCTCATGATTCGTGAGTTTGAGCCCTGCGTGGGGTTCTGTGCTGACAGCTCAGAGCCTGGAACCTGCTTCACATTCTGTGTCTCCCTCTGTCTCTCTGCCTCTTCCCCACTCATGGTCTGTCTCTGTCTCTTTCTCTCAAAAATAAATATTTAAAAAAAGTAAAAAAACAAGTGCAGAGTAGAAATTCAGGTAACTTCTAATCTCTCCAGGGGTCATGACTGCTATGAGAAAGGAACAATAAGAAAAAATAAGATGTTCTTGGAAAATAAAAACAAGATACCCAAATTAAAAGAAAGACTGCAGCAGAAAGATTGATCAGTAGAATGGATGGGATGAAGCTGAAGACCAAGGGAGAGATCTGGAAGGTAAAGTTGAGGCAGCTGCAAATGGTGTGAAGGGAAAGACGAGAAGGGGTGTGAGAGAAAGAGTAGAGAACCAAGGATCCCAGACCAAGATGATTTCACAGGTGAACTCATTCCAATCTTCAAGACATGCAGAAAAGCTGATCCTTACTTTGTCTAAACTTTTCCAGAGTAGAAGAAAGATGAAGAACTTTCTAACTCATTCCATAAGACTAGCATACCTGGAATATCAAAACTGTGCAAGGAAAGCATTAGAAAAAAAGAAAATTATAGACAAAGCTCACTTACGAATTTTGATGTAAAAATTACTAAATAAATTGTCAATGAATCAAATCCAGAAATATCTTAAAATAATGATGTATTGTGATGGAATAGAATTTTTTCCAAGAATTCAAGGAAAGCTAAACACTAGGAAATTTACTTAATATAAGTAGATTAAAAGGGACAGCCAAATGGTCTTTAAAAATGTGGAATGGGGGCACCGGGGTGGCTCAGTCGGTTAAGTGTCCGGCTTCAACTCAGGTCATAATCTCACGGTTCGTGGGTTTGAGCCCCACGTCGAGCTCTGTGCTGACAGCTAGCTCAGAGCCTGGAGCCTGCTTCGGATTCTGTGTCTCCCTCTCTCTCTGCCCCTCCCCTGCTCATGCTGTCTCTCTCTGTCTCTCAAAAATAAATTAAAAAAACCATTAAAAAATTGTGGAATGAGCATCTGATAATGGTAATAACCTATTTAGTGATGAGTGTGTCTTGGGAGTGCAGAGAATCTCTTATTAAATAATCTAGGAATGGGAAGGGAATCCTTACCTTGATAAAGTGATTATATCAGAAAATTTTTGCAAACATTATACTTAATGGTAAAATAAAAGAAAAACTCCTTTATACCTGCCATCACTACAGCATTGTTTTGGAAAATTTGGTCAATGTAATATAATTGCTGGAGGGAAGGAGTAAGGGAAACAGAGAAAAGAGGAAAATAAATACATAAAACTGTTACTATTTGAAGGTTATATGCTTGTGTGTACTCTGACAATCTAATAAAAGAAAATATAAGACAATATAAGAAAATATACAAAACTTGACAGATTTCTTACATATCCATGATAACTATTATAATATATAATAGATAAGAACTCATCCACAATGGAAACAATAAGAATAACAAAATAAAACATCTAATAATTTAATAAGAAATATGCAAACTCTATGTAAATAAAACTATAATCATTTATTAAATGTCCTGAAAAATAATCAGAATAAATGGGAAAATATACTATGTTCCTGAGTCAAAAGACTTGGTATTATACAGATAAAATTATTCCCCAAATTAATATATAAATTCAATGTAATCCAAATGAATTTCCAATGAAATTTTTAAAATGGAACTAATTTGTCAATCTTATTCCAAAGTTCAACTGGAAGGGCAAATTCAAGAGCCTTGATGAGAATATTTTGAAAAAATTGCGAGTAAACCTTGCCATATGTCAAAATGCACAATAATGCTACAGTCATGAAAACAGTGTGCTACTGATGGAGTGTTTTAAAAGCTTGGTGGAATACATTAGAGTCTAGAAATAGACACATATAAAGGAAGGTAGAGTATACTAACACTGGCATTTCTTCTTTTTAATGTTTATTTTTTGAGAGAGTGAGAGAGAGATAGAAGAGAAAGAGAGAGAAGAGAGACAGAGAGAGACAGAGAGAGCAGGGAGGGGCAGAGAGAGAGGAACATAGGATCCAAAGTGGGCTCGGCTCTGATAGCAGAGAGTCTGAAGCGGGGCTTGAACTCATGAACTGTGAGATCATGACCTGAACCCGAAGTTGGAAGTTTAGCCGATTGAGCCACGCAGGCACCCCTAAAGGTAGCATTTCAAGTCAGTAAGGAAATGTGGAAGTACTCAATAAATTGTGTTGGAGCAGATTGTGTTGGGGAAAACCAGAAATCAGATCTTTACTTCATATAACTTACAAAAAATTTTAGGTGGATTATAATTATATAAATGTACAATTAAAATAATAAAAGTAGTAGAAGAAAATGTAAAAGCAAACTTTTATAATCTTGGGATAGGTCTTCCTAAAAGCGACACAAGACATAAAGAACACATTGACATATTTAATCATATACCCTTTTCCCTCTTGGCCTCCTTACTTACCCTCAGGGCCCAGTACCCTCCCTGGCCAAGGTCCTTTACCTGCCACAATGGCGGCTTACTATAGCCATGCCCCTGAAGCTCCTTTGAAATGTTTCTGAGCTTGGAGCCCAAGTTCTGGTTCTAAGAGTGATAAAATGGCGTGAATTTAACTACGAGTTTCCATCAACTGTGGGCTTCCTTTTCTCCCTACACATTTCACAGAACCTCAGATTATCAAAGGTATAAGGCATTTACGTGCCCTCATTTGACACCTGAAGGAACAATGCCCTGGTTAATGAAGAACCCAACTGCTAGCAGTTCTGGCTACATACAGTGCTCCTGGTTTCCAAGGCAAATCTGCTCTTTCCATATTATAACTTCCTGTGGCCTAATCTATAAGTGGGTCATCTCAGGTCAGGTAAGGAGGCTGACTAAAGAGAAAATCTGGATCCAGAAAAGTTATATTCCAAACCACATGTGAAACAGTAGGAATTTAACTATTGTCAAGATACAGATTTAACTTGCATTGCCTCAACAGAGTCTCTACTCAGATCTTCATTTTAATAAAGCACCTAAGAGACAGGATGAAGTCAAACAGAACACAGATCATTTGCCTTTATTGTTCTTTTCTGAGCTTCCTACTAGCATTTCACTAAGTGTGTATGTTAGAGGGTAGGGATTAGGATAGGTATTTGGGGGTTGGTCACATGTCATAAAATCATAAAGTTGAGCTTTTTTATATTTTCCTAATGAGAGGAAAGTTATTGTAACTATAAACTAAATTTTACTGCTTCAATCATAGTAACCATGAAATAGTCCTCAAACACCTTTCAAGATAGTTGAAAATTATTATTCCAGATGATTGACGTTTATACATTTTAAGAAAAGTATATAAATAAAAAAATCTGAAGGAAAAAAAGTACACAGTTTAGATAAACCAGAGGTCCTAGGGGTAATAAGTAAATCTGAATTGGTGCCATATTTCTGAAAAGGACTAAAGTAAAGGAACCCAGGAGGCACAGTAAAAACTAAGACAAGACCAATTGCACTACTGACAAGTTTGCGAAAAAACTCCCTGATCCAGCTGGAGAGATTTAGCAGCTCAGAAAGATTAAAGGAGAAAGAGAGAGGGAAAAACCAAACAAACACGGAGACACAAAATGCAGTCAAGAGAGACGATAAAAGAAAGTGCAAAACAATGGGTCTCAAGCTCGGCTGCAAACTAGAGGCGGTCATGTGGGTTCTCAAGTAGCCACAATATTGCATCCATCTTGCTGCGAGTTAGGCTACGACATCACACCAAAGGCACTTGGCACCAAGCAGCTTCTGGCCAGGGATTTTACATTTAGAAATGTAAGACCCAGTAACATTTAAGGAATTCTCCCTCCTGCCAGATAGCCATCCTCTTGCCCTGAAGCCATGTGACAAATGATCCTGAATACCACATTGCCTTTTATGCATCTGTTGTCTAAATCAGTGTAAAAACTGGAAGGAGAGACTCTGGATTCTGGCCCTTAGCAAAAGGGTACATTTTAGTGTCATAATGACAGTTTTGGCAGAACAGGGCATTCTTACTTGAAATGTCTCTGCCATACTGTGAGCTTTGCCACCATAACCTGAGTCTGACTCAATCGAAGAGACTATCAGTTCTAAATTTTAAATACACAAGCAATTATGTGAAAATTTAAACAGCAAATTGTTTCTTGGAAATCTTATTTCATGAATGATTGTCTCTGCCCACGTTTCAGCACTTGAAAAGTTTTCGTTTTCATATGCATTGTTTTCCGTTTTAATGTTGTATTACCAAGCTATTCTTCTCCAGGTCACCATTTAAAATTTTTTGTTCTCTTTATCATTTGGTCAAAGGTAAAATTGTTTTTGTGTACTCTGTGTGTGTGTGTGTGTGTGTGTGTGTGTGTGTGTGTGTGTAATGGCATAAAAAAGGGAACACATTATTTCTGTCAAAGATATTCATCTTGGTCACTATCAAAGATACTCAAAGCACAGAAGTAAGTGGGCAAGAAGCTGTTTTTAACCCTGTCTTCTGGTCAGGGATTGTGGGAGACACAACACGCACTTGAGAGCATCCTCACAGTGCCATCACTAAGGCGCTGCCTGAATCTGTGAGACGGCCAAGGCTAAACTTTAGTTTTACTTTTTCTAGGTACATCTAGTGATGTGTCTGACCTGAGGAAATGCTAAAGGTGAATTCGACTCTGCAATACCTCGGCGTAGCTTGCACCACAGTGTCCTACTTGCCTGAGTCATGGCTCGCTTTTCTGACTGGAAGGACCTAAAATTGTTGCAAGAGGATGAGCAATGTTGTTCAAACCTGAGACTAATCTATCTTCCCCAAACGACTTTCCATTGGGTTGTTATTATCATCCAAGTTTTTTCTGACCCCTATCAGGTAAGGAAGGACTCCATGCCTCCAGTGTGCACAAAAGGGAGAGGGAAGATACCACTGGTCATTCTCAAAAGCCACTCTGTCTTCCTAACTATATTCAATTCAATTATGAATGAATATAGTTAGGCCATGAAGCCATGTGACAAATGATCCTGAATACCACTATGGCCCTACATACATGCAGAGACACACATACTAGCAGTATGGACTTCTAGGCATTTTCTGCAAATGCCCCATTCATATTTCCCTCAGTAACCAAAGTAGGATCCCTAGGTAATGATGCCTATTACAACCTGTAGTCCAAGAACATGTGTAAAGACCTTTCTACTCTAGCCATTACAATAGAGAAAAAAATTTTAAATGCACACATAACTAGCACAGGTTCTCAAAAACTCAACACTAATGCTTAAGTTTTTACTTTTATTTAAAAGTAAAAGTCAATTAAGCAGCTGAAATTGCCTGAAGCAATTAGCTTAATTGTACCAAGGATCTGGATCCTATATGCAAGCAACAAAGCAACTCATATCCAAAAAACTAACAATTTCAACGCCTTGTAGAGAACCTAAAACAATTTCCGAATCTGCAAATTAAAGAATTAACTAGAGGGGCGCCTGGGTGGCTCAGTCGGTTAAGCCTCCGACTTCAGCTAAGGTCAGATCTCACGTTCGTGGGTTCGAGCCCCGCGTCAGGCTCTGAGCTGACAGCTAGCTCAGAGCCTGGAGCCTGCTTCCGGTTCTGTGTCTCCTTCTCTCTCTGCTCCTCTCCCTCTCATGCTCTGTCTCTCTTTGGATCAAAAAAAAAAACTCATTAAAAAAAATTAACTAGAAGATCTTTTAAAGTTCACTATCGGGTTTATAAAAATCATTGACTATTTCTTTAGTACAATGAAAATGAGAGAAATTAGGTAACAAAGTTGCTAATGAAGAAACAAAGAAAAAAGGTATTATGTATTAAACATGCTGTCTTTCATCTAAACTGAAAGCGAAGAGAAAATTCAAATTTTATAAAAGAATGATTTCATTTGTGAGGGAACAAAGTTGTTACTTTTTTGCTTCCCCAAACTCATAATTATAAATGATACAATTTCTAACAGAAAACAAGAGCAGACGCTTCCAAAATTTAAAAGTAGCAAAATTCTGGCCTGGAAAAAAACATATATTTATTCTGAGTAAAAATTCTGTTACATCAACAAGACACATTTTGACATAGAAAAATACCTGTTTAATTTTAGAAACAAAGTAGGGAGGCAGAAGGGAAAAACTAACTACAGCTAACCAAAAAAGAAAGAAAGAAAAGAAACCACTTCCATATTCATTAAATAGAATGTCTTGTTAGTTTCACGGACAGTAAAAACTTTTTGACATCCCTTTTAGTCCCAGACTGGAGAGGTGTCAATGAATCTTATTTGATCTCCTCAGTGTGTAAAGAGTTTACAAACCTAACCAAATTTAGAATTAGTGGGAGTTATGCACTTATGTTCCTTATACATAAGAGAAGGAAAAAAGGGCCTTTTATGCCAGCTATGAGTTGGGCTTGAATTTTTATGGCTTATTTAGAAGCCTTAGGGAATGAAAAAAGTCTCTTAATGGAAATACTGACACAGGCTTAAATATAGTGACATGAACAAGCACTTCTATGAAACAGCACCAGGATGTGACTGACCACTCCAGCAAGTCTGAAATTCAGGCAGTATCTTACAGTCAGATACAACCGACTCAATTCTGGTAGAAAAGTAATGGAAAGTTAGAGAATCAAAATTTCAGGCTGATAAACTTGTGTTTAACAGGAAAATATGCAAAATATATGGGATGTTTACTCTGATACATGGGGGAAAGAAAAGGTGTAAAATTTCTGCATAGACTCTTTCCAACTGTATTACAGGATTAAAAATAGTCACTCTTAAAAAAGTGCAAGCTGTCATGTCAGTCCTGAGAGCAAATGAAGCATAAGAGTTTAAATCAGTGGATCTAAATCTGTGCTTTCTTTCTCAGGTCTTACATGGCTACGTGCTAGATAGAGAGAGTCAACAAATATTTGATTTTATTTGTCTATCTGCTATAATTTTTATTCTTGGGTGGGTTTTTTAAAACTAGCCAACCTTTTCCACTTATCATCCTTGCATTTTCCTGAAAGTTGCTTTTCTTTACTTGAAAATCAGTTTAGTTTCATTTTATAGGTTCTAAGTTACTATTTTGAGTCCCTCAACATCGCAGAGTTTTCAGCTACATTTTGTTGACTATTTTCCTCTGGCTTTAACTTTTCCACGCTTGCCTTTTTTTTTTTTAAGCCATTTAAATGTATTCAAGATCATTTTCTTTCTTTTGTCCTGTTCACAGACACAGATCAACGTATACATGTGCACATTAAAATGTGTTTCATGGTTTAAGAAGCAAAAAGACATCACATCATTAAAATACTAACTCATTTAAGTAACGGTTATGGGCAAATATGTGAAAGACACTGTACTAAGTGCTAAGGGGACTATAAAATAAATAAAACCCCACTTCAGGGCCTCAAAGAGCTTTTAATACACATAAGGCAGTGGGTAACAGCACAAAAGGAGAGACAAGCAGCTGCATTTCAGAAAAGCAGTGTGTCTAACACTCACACAAATGTGGTATCAGTGTTGCTGTCATTCTTAGGTACCACACGGAAGAAACAGAATGTAAAAGGACAGAAAACATCAGGACCAAACATAGTCCTTAGAAATTGTGCATCTTCTAAACTAAGCTGCCATGTACTTTCAATCTGTTTGTAAGCCATGTTGTTTTCTGGAGCTGTGGGTCTCAGTGTTTACAGTTAGGATTTTCCAGCCTCTCACATGATACTAAATAACAAAGTCAATGAAGAGCTTCCCTTGAAGGAGCCAGAAAACTGCTGATGCCAATATTTGTTCTCTTTTTCTATTTTTGTTTGCCATGAATCTCTCAGTTTTTCATAGAAGATGGAACACTTATGCAATTGTATTTAAATGTTGCAAGTGAATCTATAAAGAACATTTAATTTAAAAAATCAAGCTACTTTTTAAATATTCCATATGAATGTTTTGCCATCATCACTGATACATATTTAAAAATCTGTGGTATTCCGAATATCCTGCTTAAGTTTTGATATTTCTATAGAAACCCCACACCTACCCAAAAATCAGAACACCTTTAGATCTCACTTATATATACTATTACTACTTTGGAGTAAGTAATTAGGAAGAATTCTTTTCAACATGCTATCAGAAAGACATCATTCTTTATTCAAAGTTGTTAGGGACAAGTCTGGGACTGTGGTTAATCCCAACATTACTGATATAAAAGGGTGGAATACCATATAAAAAGCAATAGGAGGAGGTAGTTTAGACGAGAGGATATGGAAGCACACCTCACATGTTGTGTTTTGTATTATAAACTTAGGAGAGCAGAAAGTTCTATATTTTTTTAAATCGGTACTTAAGTTTCTATCAGGAAATTTCACTTATGTGGAATACCTCATTCCCAGATGGTGTTTGATAGGTGAGGTATTATTGTAGTAAGGATACAAGACAAGAAATTGCATAATCTTTCAAGTATCCTTTAAATGTCACTAACTGGGCTGGTGATAGAGGGTTTTTTATTCTCTGCTGGAGTGCATCAGCAGTCATTTGCATGCCAGGAAAAGAATGTCTGGAATCATCCAAAAGGGCAAAGCTTAGTTCTTTCACTAAAAACAAGGTGGTGACAGGCACAAAAAGGGAAATAAAACAGGATAAAAGTATCCAAAGCAGACTTACTGGTCAACAAAGTCCCACAGAGAAACTAGCATGTACCTAGAGACACATTACTATCTTAACAACTGGCTGTTGACAAGGCCTTTCTTGACTACCATGAAGCTTTCTTTAAGCTACCCACAAACACAAAACCCGAAACGGATGAAACATATAAATTAGGAGTGAGTATTCACTGTTCAAAAAGATCTGCCAAGACACTTCTTTAAATCTTTCTTCTTCTTTTAACGAGGGTTTCTTGGATGAGCAGCCTAGCACAAAACACAGGGCTCCAGTGAGCCTAGCACAGGGTCTGTATTGAGTGGTGCTTAAGAAACATTTTTGTATGTGGGATGAATGCATGACAGAGCACCTCTCACACGAGTGGGTTGTATCTCGGAAATTTACCTGTGAAGTCAGCTGTTTAGGAGTGAGCTTCTCCAAAGAAGCCATGCTAGAAATTAAGATCAAATCCAGGCTAATCCAATGGTTTACTGAACTCATTAGCATACCTGGGTTTTACTACTGATAATGCCAGCTTAACTTCTAAACTGCATGCCTATGCAGGAAGAGAGAGAAAAAAGAACATTTCTTCTATTGGTGGGCATCATTAGCTGAGAAAAAAAAATGTTTGGAAATGGCATTTAGCCTCTGGCCTCCATTCACACTTTGTACCTCCTAGTTCTTCTTTCCTTAGTGACCAAAATCCCCGGTTCTGTTTTTTTGCTCCAACTGTGGCAGGCCATCCAAAAAGGCTCTACCTTACAGAGAATTCGATGCACCGATTATGTGACTTCTTTTTTCTCTCAATCAAAAGTCTCCGTTTCTTCAGGGATATTCACCTCAGTCCGGTGGAGGGGAAGCTAATCTGGTTAATTCACACTAACATAGAAAAGAGTTCTATTTGCCTATATGTTTTCGCTGCACCAGATGTGTCTAATTAAGAGGGAGTTTAGACAGTTTAACAAGATGAAGTTTAAGCATTCAGCCTGTGGAAGCTGCTTAAATTTATGAATTATATACTCGCAGAGCAATGGGGCTCAGAGAACAACCATTTGAATGTACTAGTCATTTATAAATTGTGAGCTGCAAAAGGAAAGAACATAACAGGGAACTGTCCTCAAACCAAGCAAAAGAAGTGGGGGGAAATCCACACATTTCATTTCATGACTTGCCTGATTTTCCTTCCCCTGGTCAGTACACTTCTTAGAAACCTCCCCATTCTCCTTTGGCAAAGAAAGAAATTTAATAGGCTTTTGAGGGTAAATCATCCTTGAATGCAAGTCAGGAAAGGCTCCAATGAGGACTCACTCTGCAGGTGGCACAGATGACAGATGGCTCCTTCACAATGTCCCATCTGGAGAATATCAGTACTGATTCAATGGGAATGGAGATGTATATTAAAGATACCTCAAAGGGCACACCCATCGAAGCGCAAGAGGCCTTGAGGTCAGTGGGAATGGGAATTTACTCTATCAAAGACCTGAAAATTGACATCCATTAACCTAACATAATGAAAAATATTTTAATTTTAATTTAGACAACTTGAATTCAACATATAACACTGAGTGACTAAATTTTCTTGAGTATTATTTGTTTTTAGAAGCAATAATCTTAATAACTCTAATAATTTCTAATGGCATAATTTCTGCTCTTAGAAGTGCTTTATTTAGTCAATATGCATTGAAAGCCTATTACACCCCCTTAAAATAAAAATCTTTTTTTTCTACATGATGGGAGACTGCAGACGACAGAGATATATTTAATATCTACATAAATTCAACAAAACACGTTTGTATCTACATTGATGTCATTCAAGTGGAAAGAAAGCTAATCTGATTAATTCATACTAATTTAGAAAAGAGTTCTATTCACCTATATGTTTCCATTGGGATTGCTTTATAATCTAGTGGGCTTCACCCTCTTAGAATTTAACAAGAAAAAGTGAAATAAAATTCAGCGATGCGTTATCCTTCCACTTACCAACTCTTTCATTTGGCCTTTCTATATCATTAGTGAAATGCATCATAAGATGGCAAAAATGGGTGGAAAAAATGAATAAAATTTTTTCGCATAGATAATTTTTTGAAAAAGATTTTGAAAGTTGAAATCTTTGCACTACTATGAAAACTGAGGTGGGGGAGGGGAATGGTGTTTAACAACATATTTAGAGGGTGTCTATTTAGGTGAAGAAAGAAAGATATAACCAGAAGGAATTGAAGGAATTCAGAATAAGCCTGTATGCCAGAGAAAACTATAGGAGTTGCTCAGAAAATATTTATTGAAATCCCCTGTTCTACTTTTTATGCATGAGTGGTATCAGCCAGATACAATTGCAGCAACATTGTCACTCGCTTTTCCCAGAAGACAGCCATTTATTGTTTCGGGCTGAGATTTAGCAGATCAGGCTTAGACCACCAGTCCTTCTCAATTCTCTATCCACAAAACCAAAAATGTATTCTGTTCTTTTAAAAGGTTATTCACATGCATGGAAAACCAGAAGTTTGCATGTCTAGGCTGCTTTTTTACTGCTTGCACTACTAAAAAATAGCTTTTTATTTAAAAATAGAACTTGGCAATAGGCCATTGAAGACTTTAATAAAAATAAATGGCCAAGATATTTCACTTTGAGAAGCATCAACTAAATTTTTAAGTGTTTATTTTTGAGAGACAGAGAGAGAGAGAGAGAGAGGGCGAGAGGGGCAGAGAGAAAGGGAGACAGAATTTGAAACAGGCTTCAGGCTCCAAGCTATCAGTGCAGAGCCCTGTGAGGGGCTCTAACTCACAAACCATGAGATCATGACCTGAGCCCAAGTTGAACACGTAACCAACTGAGCCACCCAGGTGCCCCAAGAGTATGTCTTTTCATAAGACTCATCACACTGGGTAAATTTCAAATTTGTTTTTACTGAGCAACATAAAGAAATGTGTAAGAAATTTAAAAAAATAATAGATCTTCAATTATCCCACCTAATCAAAATTAATTTTCATTGTTTCCAAAAAATCTTCTTTTTTTCTGTCCATACATACTTGTAATGTCATAACTGCATTCAATGTTCCCACAATTTTAAATTGTTTTTTACTCATGTTATGTTATCAATACTTCTCATGTTGCTTTATAGTCAGTATCAGGATCATAAATAAAAAGGTTGATATCGGGGTACCTGGGTGGCTCAGTCGGTTAAGCCTCTGACTTCAGATCAGGTCATGATCTCACGGTTCATGAGTTCGAGCCTGCATTAGGCTCTGTGCTGAGAGCTCAGAGCCTAGAGCCTGCTTCGAATTCTGTGTCTCCCATTCTCTCTCAGCCCCTCCCCCACCCATGTTCTGTCTCTTTCTCACAAAAATAAACATTAAAAATTTTTAAAAGTAAAAAGGTTGATTTTTATGCTATTTTAATCTGGCTTTGCATTAGAATAATATTTACATTTTTTAAAAATTAACATTTATTTATTATTGAGAAACAGAGAGAGACAGAGCATAAACAGGGGAGGGGCAAAGAGAAGGGGAGGCACAGAATCAGAAGCAGGCTCCAGGCTCTGAGCTGTCAGCACTAAGCCTTACGTAGGGCTTGAACCCATAGTGAGATCATGACCTGAGCTGAAGTTGGACACTTAACCGACTGAGCCATCCCACATTTACAGTTTTAAAAACTGACATACTTCTCATATTTTTACATGCTTAGGAAAAATGCACAAAGCATGAGAATTAATTATTTCTTCAAAGTCTGGGGAAAAAAAACCACTGAATCTATCAAGTCATGTATTTTGTAAATGGAGTTTTACTAAAAACCTTGATTTTTCCTGCATCAGTAGTCATATACAACTTTTCTCATTAAAATTTTATAATTTAATTTATGTGGATAATACCAATTCATCTACACATTTGCATATGGTATATTGTCAAACAACTTTGCATAATACACCATAATTTAAAAATATTTTTAATAACTATATATAGATTGCTACAGCTCCTTTTTCATTTTCAACTTTATTCTGTACTAATTTTTGCTTTTTTTCTTTTAGTATTGCTTTCAAAGAGTCAAGTCTTTATTTATCTAGTTTTCAGCTTTCCATTTTAACTTTTATTGTTATTATTTTTTTCAATTATCTGTACTTGAATGACTTGATTTTCTTTCTTTTCTTATCTCTTCAAATAAAATTCATGAAGCTCTGAATTATCTCCAAGTTCTGCTCTGGTCACATTAGTTAGATGTTGGTATGTAGTTTTTAAATTCTTGTTATTAGCTAAATAGTCTTTTATTACATCTTTTACTTCTTCCTAGACCCAATTATTATTTACAAGACAAATTTTGTATCTCAGGGCATTTGGAGTTGTTTTCATTGTTGGAGCTGGAGCTGCAAACAGAAAATGTGGTTGATTTAAATCTTTAAAAACCTGTTGAGAGGGCTCCTTGGCGGCTTAATAAGTTAAGCATCTGACTTTGGCTCGGGTCATGATCTCATGGTTCGTGAGTTCAAGCCCCATCTTGGGCTCTGTGCTGACAGCTTGGAGCCTGGAGCCTGGAGCCTGGAGCCTGCTTCAGATTCTGTATCTCCCTCTCTCTCTGCCTCTCCCCCACTCGTGCTCTGTCTCCCTCTCTCTCAAAAAAATGAATAAACATTAAAAAATATTTAAGTAAAAAACATATGTTGAGATTTTCTCTGAATCTTCACAGATAACTTATCTTGTACACATTTGTAGACACTTGAAAAGAAGAACTCTGATTAAATAATCTGAAAGGTATATTAAATAGACCAAATTTAAATTCCTTTATAAAGCCCTACTGTTCACATATTAAGGTCCTTACAAGGACTACATGCAGCAACATTTTTGCAGTATTTAGCAGAGGGCCTACCAATAAATAATTGGTAGCAGTAGTTGTAACAGTAACAGTCATCATGGTCTGTTAGTAGTTATGTTTTCCTACTTCTTGTTCAGGCCCAGCTGTATTACTGATCTGAAGGAGAGTTACTAACTATGTGTTCCTGGTCTGGGGTTTCTTATCAATGATATAACATGGCTGGAGTAGATGCTTTCTGAAGTTATTTCCAGCTCTAACATTTCCAAGTCTCATTTGAAGGCATTTTCAGAACCTGGACTCTTATCTATACCAGATGTAGGTCACACATATCCTTTGGTGAAGCAAGTTGCTAAAACACTCTTTATGAGCAAACTCTCTGGAGACTGAAGTCAAGATAGAAATTTTTACCAAACTCACTACTCCATCAGAAAGTTCTAGACAGACAGAAATCAATCATTCTTTTTGAAATACAAGTAAAAATTTCAAAGCTATTTATCAGCCCTACTTGTGCTTTCCAGGAATAAAAATAAAATTTCCAAAGCAATTTAAGCCAGACCTACGCTTGTCCTTCATAAGAGTCTTGGCATCCATGCTAACTTGTGTTCATTTTCCATCACTATTAGCAATCAAAGAATTCAACAGAAAAGGTGAAATACAAAGTATTTGCATGGCTGGTTATAATTCAGGAAATTTCTTCTCTAAGAATGTATATCATTGAGATTAAAAATTACTATGCAGAATGAAAATTCTCATCTTTATTATTAAGAGTGAAAATCCCCAGTAGAGCATCATCTACTAACAAGCACATCTGGTAATTAAAAACAAAACAAAAGCTTTCCAATTAAATTATGGGCTATATGTGGATAATCTTGTGCAAAAGCAATAAAAACTGTGCCTTGATACCTTTTGAAATAACCCCCTTGCTGCAGTTTTAGTTCTGTTTTAAACAAGGTATCATGAAAAGCACAGGCTTACCTGTACGATAGACAAAGTTGCCTTCAGTTTCCGATGATGAAGGAGACACCAATTCTTCCTCAAATTCATTGGAACTAAAAGATCCCGAATGGTTTCTTTGCCTTGTCTTTCCCATCATGGCAGCGTTTGTGGCCATGACATGTCTCAAAGAGTCGTTAAGGTAACGATTCAATAAGCTGCTCTTGTATTTTGGTGGTGATACGTAGTCCTCACTGGCCCGTGACTCTGGTCTCACTCCAGCTTTTATGACTGAGCTCTCACTTTTAATCACAGGATGGTGAACTGGATTATTATAGCCCCCTTCATTTATGTGGTTTCTTGGAGGATTTTCTCCATCTAAGGGAGAAAAATATCACTAGGTAGTATTCACATACACTTTTCCCCCACCACCCAACTGCTAATCATTAAATATATACATAAAGAAAGAATATTTAAAGTGTATAAGATTAGCCTTGATATTCAAGATTAATTTTTAGGCAAAGGAAGCAGAAATCTGTGTAATCTCTCCCTGTGGTATTTTAATTTTAATGAATTTCAGAGAAAATGTTATTCTGACACATGATAAATCTATAAACAAGAGGAAGCAGCCATAATTCTGTTCGTCATTTATAGTATTGTAAAAGTGAGGTTACCTCATGCAGTAAAAAAGAACCATTATGACACTATCATGTTTTGTGGAGTCAACCTTAAAAATTGCAATTAGAGTGAACTTCTTATTAATGGAGGCAAAGCACAATAAAAATATTAACAAACCTTCAGAACACGAATCATCGCTGCTCACACTAAGCCGCTCAGCATTTCCTTGAACGTATTTGTTGTACAACTTTATTCTTAAAGCCCAGCTTAAATCTGGCTGTCGAACAGTATTCTTAAGCCGACGTCTTGCATTAGCAAACCAATTTGACACCTAAAAAAGTTTTATTTTTCAATTAATGAAACATAAAATATTACCCATCACAAGATGAATTTCCCACAAAGGACCTAAACCTCTCTCAGTGTATCTGATCATTAAGTATTCTCTGAATGTAATAGGATTAGACATTCATTGCATTCACTCATTCAACAAACATGCTGAGCACTTACTACAGAGACTGAGCCCATACTGTATTCTGGGAATTAAAAAACAAAAACAAAAACAAAAACTTGGCCATGCCATCAAATGCTCAGTCTAGTAAGAGAGGTAGGAGAGTGCACACATAACTTAAATTTTTTTTAATGTTTATTTATTTTTGAGAAAGAGAGAGAATGTGAGCAGGGGAGGGGCAGAGAAAGAGGGAGACACAGAATCCGAAGCAGGTTCCAGGCTCTGAGTTGTCAGCACAGAGCCTGACACGAGGCTGGAACTCATGAACCACAAGATCATGACCTGAGCTAACGTTGGTTGCTCAACCAACTGAGCTGCCCAAGTGCCCCTAAATAACTTTAATATAGGAATGAATATGACGAATGGCTTAAGAGCCATTAAATCTAATGATACAGGAACCCAAAGGAAGAAGGAACTAGTTTCATATGTGACTCAAGATTTCATGAGGAATTAAGTGAAGAGTTGAAGGAATATGTCGTGTATAATGGGTAGGGAAGTGTGTTCCCAATAAAGAGGACATGAGAACAAATATAAGTCAAATTCTAGAGACATTGTGATAGGTGAAGAAGAGGGAAAAGTTAAAGAGGACTTCGAGTCGGCTCTATGTAATTAAGAGAAAGTGCCATTTTGAGAAAGAAAGAACTGTTTGAGAATGAAATGATGTGCTTGGTTTGGGGAATGATTAGTTTGAGGTACTAGAAAAGCATACAGATGAGATGGGCAGCAAGAAAACAAAAATGATATTTGAGACTAAAGGGAGAGGAAGATCAGACGTGGGCCAAATGCACAGAGGTGACACCGGCAGTTATGAGTAGGCAGAAAGAGAGATGGTTGAAGACCAAACCCTGTAAACCTCTAGACATCAAAGGGGCAGGACTATAAAGGAGGAGCTAGTAAAACAATGAGAGCAATCAGACAAGCAGAGGAAGAAAACATGCCAACTAACACCCAGCTTTTAGTTGAAAGTCAAGTGCTTCTAAAGCAAACAGGTGAAGACAGAGAAACAAACACTGCAAAACAAAGGAAATTTACTTCCTTTTTTTAAAAAGATGCTATTGGATTTCCAGAGGTTAAAATGGTATTTGGGAATTCCTTTAATATATCAGGCTATCATCAGGAAAAAAATATATAAGTAAATAACCAGGAAGTCCAATATTGACTTTTAAAAGAATGAAATGTGGAAAGAGAATTACAACTTTCTGCCAATTTATTCTAGAACATGACTCCACAGACTATAATAGTCTCTGTGGCAATGCTTGCATTGGAAGTTTCTTTTTTCTTTTTTTAGATTTATAATATAAATATACAGTTTTTACACATTGCCCAAGACCTAATTATTGAATAAACCAATGGTGAACTTTTTAAAAAAACAGAATCACAACTTTTTCCTCTTTTATCTCCATGGGTTTTTAAAACATAGTAGTTTTCCCAATTTACACACACACACACACACACACACACACACACACACATCATATATAGCATACATATTCAATATTAATCACCTCCTTTGTGTCCTCTTTAATTTATGATCATTGATGTGGTAACTCGCAGGGCTTTTCAGAAGTCTTAGTTTTTATCAACCCCTCTTTCCTATCAAGTTGTGCTATTATAACTATGATTTAATCTAGCTTCAAATTCTCAGTCTTCTCCAACCCCTACAGACAGACAACTTCTCGGACTATTCATTCAATACATAGCTATTGAGTAGCTCTTATGCTCCAGCCATGGTGGTCAGTGCTAGAAATGTTAACTGTTAGGATAAGTTTTGTCCCCTGCGCACATGGAAGGATTAGCAGAGAACTAGGTATTAACTGTGGTATATGGGTGAACATTCACTATGGAAGCACAAAATGCCTGGTCCATTTCTCAAACCTCCCTCTATTCTCCAAATCATGGGCAAAGTATTCATCCATGTCCTTATTAGTAATAACTGGGAGTTTTAGAACATTATTTTTCTGAACTTTTTATCTTCCATTTTATGCACTTGAATAAATTTTCACCATCACCATCAAATTCAAGTGTTGACGTGCCATTATGATTTAAATGCTTACGTTCTTCAGATCTTCATTAGTGTCCTGTTCTCTTGTCACTGTGGTGCAATGGAAAGAGACCTGGCCTCCTGTTTTCAATTTGCCAAAAACATGTGGAGTTTGAGAAGTCACTCAACTCTTTTGAACTTCAAAACCTTCATCTATAAAATGCATCAGATGGTTCCTAACATGCTTGCTAACCCTAAAAACTAAGATCTGTTAATATAGTCTACACTCTCCTAAAAAAGTGTTAATTCATTCCATTTATAGTTGATATTAACCTACCTTCTACTCTTGACGACTACCCTTTCGAGCAATCAGACATGTGTTTATGTCCTTCTCTGCTCCCATGACCTGCAGAGGACAAACCACAACTTCTCCTATGCCTATGTAACATATTTATTAAAATTCAGTGCCAAAACTTATTACTTTCTTTACTAAACATCATATAATTCAGATTAACTTTAAATCTTAACTAACCTTAAATCTTAGTACAACCATCAGAAGTACAGTATAAAATACAATTCTTATTCAAGTCTTCATATTTTTATTAAAATGCAAGGGCCCTCTAATTTCAAAACCATGAACACATCATAATTCTAATACACAAAAACTGGGACCTTTATTTTTAATTTTTATTTTTTAAATTTTCATTTATTTTTGAGAGACAGAGATAGACAGGCAGAACGTGAGCAGGGGAGGGTCAGAGAGAAAGGGAAACACAGAATTCAAAGCAGGCTCCAAGCTCTAAGTCAACAGCGCAGAACCTGATGCAGGGCTAGAACTCATAAACCTGAGATCATGACCTGAGGGGAAGTCGGACCCCAGCAGAAGGTGGAAACTCAACTGACTGAGCCACCCAGGCGCCCTCAAGTGGGGATCTTTAAATGTCATGATGGGATTACGATTTTTCTTTTTCTTTTTTTTAATGTTTTGTTTATTTTTGAGAGAGAGGGAGAGAGAGACAGCGTGATCAGGGGAGAGGCAGAGAGAGTGGGAGACACAGAATCTGAAGCAGCTCTGAGCTGTCAGCACAGAGCCCGACGAAGGGCTCGAACCCATGAACCGCGAGATCATGACCTGAGCTGAAATCAGACGCTGAACCGACAGAGCCACCCAGGCGCTCCGCTTGCAGTTTTTCATATACAGGGATCATATCCTGTTTTGTGCTCTATATACTCAGTTCTTACCAAAATATATTAATTACATATTAGAAGATTTTCCAGAAAGGTTTGCTGATATCTAACATGGTCAGTCTCTGACCTGATTTCATAAGTTTGACTGGCAAACAAATTGCTAATATATTGACTTGCCAGTATTTTATTGCCAGAAATTTACAGTATAATTTAAAGACTGGATATAGTCCAAGGTGCTTAATAGCTGCTTGCATTTAAGTCATGTACACAACAGACAAACTGTTGGTTAAGAAATTTGCATAAAGACTGTTTTAAATTTTTTTTCCTGATGAATTAATGTAAATTCCATCTGTTTCACAGAAAGTAAAAATACCAATTCATACTTTCTACCTTTAACTGACTATGGATTCCTTGCAAATCTCATTAAATTCTATTTTACATGAAACAGGCCTCCATGGTAACATGGATAGGTTCTGCAACAGCATTTTGATGTCAAACTCAGAGCTTTAGAAACACTGTATTTTATAGTGAAAGCTTGCAGAACCAAATATCTAGAAGTTGGAAGGGAAAACTAGGTAATTTTCATCCCTACTCTAACAGAGGTGTTTACATTGATCGTATTGGCAGAGCAATCATTGCAGTAAACCCAAAGGGATAAGATGGCATCTGTCCATCTCTGAATATACAGAATTAACAAACTTATTCTGAGTGACTCAACTGAAACACTGAGAACCTCATTTCCACACCAGGTAGTACGACACTTGAAATAAGGTACAAAGAGCAATCTGAGATTCTGTTGAATATTTAACAGTTGCCATAATCCTTGTAGTTGATAACTACATATGTCTCTCAACAGAAGCACTCACCTAGCAAAAAAGGTGCTATGTCAACAGAAGGGGCAAAATCTTAGAAAGTAGCAATTTTAACCAATGGTACATGGACATTATCATAGGAATGTGAAACTTCTATAAGAAGAGAAAACATTAACATTCAGTCATTAAATGTAATCTCAAACTAACGCCACATGGATTGCACTCTGTATTGTGATTATGAAAGAAGTCATCCCAAGAAAATATTTCACTCTTATAAAAAAGCAAATATATATATTATATACATAAATTTAACAATATATACACATGAACAATGGGAAACATTGAAACCAAATGTAGCCCCTATATGTCCTTCTCTGAAAAACGTCTTCCAAGGCAATTATTCTTTGTAAGCTCTATATCTTATGATAATACAAAACACCAACTGCGTACCATTTTGTGTTATTCCACAATAAAGCTGTTTACATTTGGGGACTACAAAGTATATTTTTATAATGTTTAAACAGTGAGCATAGAAATTAAGCATAATGGAATATCTGGGTTGGTTAAAATACACACACACATGTGATTACTTGTCAATTTTATGAAAATGTTTATATTGCATTAGGAAGATGCCAGATTAACAATAAATAGCTCTTTCTGCTTCATTTTGCAGGGATATATAAAATGTAGTTGCGAATTACTGTCCTTGGAGCTTCGATCTGTCAAAAAAAGTACCTTTTGTGATCCTGAAAGTATTTCTTCCACTAAAGTTTCAGTTTCTTGCTTCTAGGTCTAATGGAGATGCTGATCAGGTTTTATGCCCTTCCTTATCAGTTTAGGAGTGACAAAACAAGGCAGAAATACATTTCATGAAAAGTTTAACAATTTGACACACAGCCAAAAGGAAAATGTGAAGTGTAAAAGAAATTCTCGAAATACAAGATACTCTGGTAATTAAGGAATAAAAGTTATGTTAGCCACTTACTAGCATCAATCATAAGAAACAGAGAGGAGGTACTGCAGTAAACAAGAAAAAGGAGTTTGGAACCAGAAGTAAGGGGAACACTCCATATTTGTACACTGATAAAAATATGACATATTTCCAGATAGACTAAAAATAATAAAATGAGTTATATTCATATCAGTCTATAAATGATCATATAGCATTAAGGATAATGTATATTCAATAGAATGGATTTTAAAACTAGAATATCTTTTTCAGATTTCAAGACATTACCCACGTTTCAGAATGGTGTTTTGGAAAGCCACAAGGTGATTATAGTGGTATTCCCGATTAGATCTCTTCATTCTACAAACATGTATGAACAGTTTATGGAAAGTACGGTGCTGGGGTGATATGGGGGTGTGAAAAGACATGAAAAAGACATGACTGCTCTGCTCAAGAAGCCTGACTCCACAGGAGAAATTTATTCACTGGGGTCTAATTTGCAGGGATCAAAAGGTTTATTCAGCTCATAGGTTTATACTTTTTCCTCCAGAAGCGTAAAGTATTTACAGAATTTATTTGGTTTCCCATAGAGTCAGAATTTGCTTGGATGCCTAATACATGTTTGACTTTCACAAATTCTCCCACATATATCAACTGAGTACAGTTGACCCTTGAACAACACAGGTTTGAACTGCATGGGACCACTTATACACAGAGTTTTTTCAACAAATACAATACAGCACAATACTGTAAATGTATTTTCTCACAATTTTACTTTATTGTAAAAATACACTACAGCATACATATAACATAAAGAATACGTATAACACACAAAATATATGATTGATCGACTATTCATGTTATCAGTAAGGCTTCCAGTCAACAGTAGGCTACTGGTAGTTAAGTTTTGGACGAGTCAAATATATGGGGATTTTTTACTTGTAGGGAGGGTTGGCACCCTAACACTTGTGTTGTTCAAGGGTCAGCTGTAGATAGATATGTATATACATACACACATATATGTGTATGTTATATATACATATATATATATTCTTACAAAAATATTCTATAATGTCTAATTGGAAATAACTCAAATTGGATTACTACATTTAACATCCCTTGGCTATTCTATACATTTTTATTTTTTCCATTTATCACTATAAATTTCCGGACACCAATTTCATTTCTTATAAAAATTTGGAAATCATTAAGCAGGTTATCACTTATTATTATAAATAATTACTTTTGCTCCATTTAAAATTTAAATAATTTTTTGCATTTTTATCTTCTGAGAATTAGTGTAAGAGAAAGAAAATGTAATGAGAAGTTTTCACTACATGAATGAAAACTTCACGTTAATGAGAAGACCGTAATAGCATTACCAAGATCTTTAATACAAAAAGAATGGTTATTTGTATTTGAGCTATCTTAGAGATAGAAAACAATTTGATTCTGTATTAAAATGACAACTACTTGGATTGCATCTCAACAAAACTACTGTACATAAAAATTTAGATGTCTCTGCTAATGACAATATTAGTTTTCATAATTAAAAAATGCTCTAGGGCAGGGCAGCTGGGTCACTCATTCTGTTCAGTTGTGGACTCTTGATTTCGGCTCAGGTCATGGTTTCCCCTTTCATGGGTTTGAGGCCTGTGTCCACAGTGTGGAGCCTGCTTGGAATTCTCTCTCTCCCTCCCCACGCCATCTCAAAATAAAAATATAACCTTAAAAAAATTTTTTTTAATGTCCTAGGGGGTGCCTGGGTGGCTCAGTCGGTTAAGCATCAGACTTTTGATATCAGCTCAGGTCTTGATCTCCTGTTTGTAAGATTGAGCTGAGCATGGAGCCTGCTTAAGACTCACTCTCTCTCTCTCTCTCTCTCTCTCTCTCTCTCTCTCTCTCTCTCTCTCTCCCCCCTTCTATGCCTCCCCCACTCAAGCTCTCCCTCTCTTTTTCTCTCAAAAAAATTGTTCTCTGTTGGGTTTTGTTTTTTTTTTTTTGCTTTCTGTATGAAAGAATGCAAGCATTAAATATGGAATTGTATGATAAACCAAATCAAGCTAATGCTTTATTGCTGACATCATTGTGAAACATTCGAATAGCTCTATAAACTAGTGTATTTTCAAAACAAATAGCATACCTGTTTAAACTGAAATTTGAACATATGCATTTATTTTCACAAGTAAAGTTTTTCTGACTGGAATCACTGAAAATTCATAGTTTTATGTTAAACAGATATTAAGCCAAGAACACTAAATAAATTTTCCCCTCCAGTGCTGCAGCAAATCACTATTAATACTATTGCCTGTTAACATGAAGCAAAACAGATGTTTTTCCCTACAATTGTATTCTGAATATAAGCAGACAAATGCATATTATCGTTTTAATAAGCTTGAATACAAGTCAACTTTCATGCTTTGTAAAACTTTCCAGCAATTCCTAAAATGACTTTAAATATTTTGAAAGGCAAGTTTTATTTTACCTAGTAGTTAAATATTGTCTTTATTTGGCGTCTCCCTGACTATAAATTTAATGAAATAACCAAAACTTCACAAATGCAGTCATGTAGTGCTTCTATAATATACAAAACTCCTCAGCTCATTTAGCTCCTCCTCTTTCTGAAAAAACTTGTTCTGTTTGCATGTGTAAAAGTTCATGCCGCCAAATTTATTAAAGCCTGGTGTGTTGGAAAAACCATTTGATCTGGAATTACATTACTTCCAGGCCACCTCTACCCCTTACGAACACTTAGCTTCCACAGTGCCTTGGTGACATCATCTGTAAAATGCTCATAACGGCTCCACCTCACCATATTTTTGTGAATATCAAATAAGACGATGTAGAGAAAAGCTTAGTGAAAAGTAAAGGAGTGTTGTTGACTGGAGAACAAACTTGCACCCTGTCTCTGCACTTGACAAAGTAAACCAACTACTTGAAATTGGTGGCTTCTTAACCATAGTGGGAAGGTACCATCAGCAAAATTTTGTGGATTCTAATACTCAGGATGCTCTTATTAAAAAAAAAAAAAAAATCAAAACCCACTTCTTGCCCTCCCACTCCATTTCCTAGTTCTGTCAGTAAAGGTAATTTTGAAAGTTATCCTGGACTTGACCTTTCATAGGGGCCCCTAATGTGGGCTGCCTTTCTGCTTGGCTCTCAAAGCTTCAACCAGGCCAGCAGCTTCAGCATCACCCAGAGAACTTGTTAGAAATGCAAAGCATCCACTGCACCCCAGACCTACCACTCAATCACAAGCTCTGGTGCGGCGCCCAGCAACGTGAGTCTGAACACGTCCCCCGAGCGATTCTAACGCCCACCCAGGTTTGAAAAACTCACTGCAGGCGCCCCATCTGTAGCCCTCCACGTACCGCGCGCCAGTCCGGATTCCCAGACTCCCTCTCAGAACGCGCAGCTGACGCCACCGCCTTCCCGAACAAGACACCGAGCAGGCCCTCCTGAACGGGGCATGCGCACTGCATTGGCAGCTAAGATTGAGAGGAAACCCAGAAACTTCTTACAACACGACTCTGCCCCTGTGCCAAGCCCCTCAGCATCCTCGCACGCAGGGGCCTGAGCACCTGGACCGGCCTCCAGGGCGGATCCCTGCCCGGCGGGAGGCGCCGTGGGGGACCCGCGAAAAGTCGACGCGGTTACCTGCACGAGCGTCATCTGCGAGCCCAGCGCCAAGAGGATCTTCTCGGTCTTGGTGGGGTACGGGTTGTCACGGTGCTTGTAAAGCCACTGTTTGAGGGGCCGCGCCATGTCCTGCAGAGCCTGCCGCTTGTGCCTCACCTTCCCGCCATTCTGTCTGGCCCTGGACACCGGGAGAGGAGGAGGCCCCGGGTGAGCCGCGCTGCCTGGCCGCGGCCTCCAGGGACCCCCTGCGTCTGGACACCTTCGCGCCCGCGGCCACGCACCCACCCAGAACGGCCGCCCAACCCGCGTCCCGCACCCCGGGGCGTCCGGCTGCGAGCTAGGTGCCCGCTGAGGAGCGCAGGCTGAGGGGAGGCCGGGGCTGGAGCCACAGGACTTCTGGGCGCGAAAATCGTTCCCTGGGCACCTCTCTGAAATGGCCTGCCTTTCGCAGGGGGTCAGGTGGCGGTGAGGGACACTAAGTTTGTCTTGGAATGGGGGAATATCTCGAAGCCAGCAGCCAGGGTTGGAGGTTTAGGTGACGGTTAAGTGATCTGACCGACCCCTCGCCCGCCTGCACCGCGCCCTTGAGAGGCTGTGGCCTCGCGGGTGGGGTCAGGCTGCCGCCAGCTCTCGAACGTTCCTTTGGGGAACTCATGCCTGCCGCTCGGGGCTTCCAGTCGCCGGCGGTCAAAGGAAAGGTCGCCTACTGGACGGCAGGAGTGAAGCAAGGGATGACGGCCGTCCACCCCGCCCTGCTTCGCTTCTCGCTCTCTATTTCCTTCGATACTCTGGAAAAGGGGAAACTTTCCAAGCAAGTTGTTCCTGTAGGAAGGACGCAGAACCTAAAAAACACTCTCGGGGCCTTTACCCGACTTAAAAAGGGGGGTTAAAACGCATAGGGTAAAGTTAAGGAAAAAGAAAAAAAGAAAACCCCGAAGTAAAGCACATTCACAGGAGGAAGAGGCCCGAGCAGCCCGGAGCCAGGCGCTGGGCGCTGCGCTCCCCCGCAGCTCCGGGAGGGGTCGCCACACCGCCGCCCGCGCGCCGCTCCACTTAGCGAGGCTCGCGCGCCTGCGCCGCAGCCTCCAGGACTTCTGCCTCTTTAAACACTTTGAAATGCAACTCCATCCGAAAGGACTGGTAGTAACATTTTGACGAAACCTAATCTCTATTTTACTAACCAACAACGCCGCAGAACAAGCAGCTGATGCAATCTTTCAGGTGGAGACGGCCAGGACGGCCCCTCCTCCCCCCGCCGGGCGCTCCCGGAGCTGCAGCGACGCCTCCGCAGCCGGCGCTGCGGGCCCACCCGCGAGCCCTCGCTCCCCAGCAGCCCCTCGCCCGGCTAAAGTGAAACTCGGCCCGGCAGGCCCGCGGCCTCCCCCTCCGGGCTCGCAGCGGGCCCCGCCGAGCCGCGCCCGCGTCCCGGGCGCCCTGCGGAGAGCCGACCTTGCCAACACCTTGGCCCAGGCACTGGAGGCCGTGGCGATGCCCTGTCGTGACACGAGAGGGGAAGCCCACGGGGCTGGCCTGACCCGGGAAGCCCCTGGTTGCTTGGCCCTGCCTGGTTCCTAGGCGTCCCGCTCAGTCCCTTCTGCCTCGCTCTCATCCGCAATCCTGCACCCGCGGTCCGGAGAGGGGCAGGTAGCCCCCGGCCCTGAGGTCCAGGTATGGGAGGACTGGGGCGCCGTTTCCAACAAGCCTTTTTTGAGGTATCCTGATGCCCCGAGTCCCCTGTATTTTGAGAAACTAATGCCTTAAAAGGGACACTCCGCAGATCAGGGGCGGAGCTCTGGGCCCCTACCCCACGGGCCGCGGCTACCACTTCCTCCCCTCCAGGCTGCAGGCGGGCAGGGGTCCCGGGAAGGTGCGCATACCCAGTCCTCCGGTGTCTCAGGCCGAGGTTGTCCTTGAGGGGCGGGCCGTCCGGAATGCCCACCTCGGGGCGGGCGTGAGGACTGTCTAGGACGCCGCCGTAGGGCCGGCTACCCCGTTCCCGTTCGGGAGCACCGCGGTCCTCAAAAAGCCCGGCGCCGCTGAGCTTGTTGAAGACGACGGTGTTCATGGTGCCGGCTGGCCGAGGCGCGTCGCGCCGCCGCTGCGCCTGGAGGCCTGGCCGCGGGGAGCTGCGCAGGGCTCGGGTTCTAGGAGAAGAGTCATCACGTTACTCGCTCAGTGCTCACATCCCTACGCGTCCCGAGCCCCGGACTTGGCGGAGGCTCTGGGCTGGGGAGCCGATAAGAGGCGCGGCGGCGCCACACCTGGACATGGGCACCCTTGCCTCTCTCCGCCTGGCTACACAGCTCCTCCTTCCCCACCAGTCCCCCGCATACTCCTGGGACAGGTCTCCAGCCTCCACCTAGCCCCGGCGATAGCTCCAAAGAATCTCAACCAGGAATAATTTAACCCGCGTAGGCAAAGGGAAATAATTCCTAAACGAGCTCTTATCTCGGTTTTAATCTGGAAGAAGTGCACTCGGGTTAGCGGAGCCGGATAAGCGCGGGGGGTGCGGGGTGGGGTTCTTCAGGCACCACGGAAGTCTAAAGCACCTCCGAGCTCTCACTCGGGTTGGACCGAGGGGTTGTAAGGAAGGGAAATTTTTGGGTAATGTGAACAACCGCATCTGCAATCCCCGGTTAATGAGTCCCAGGCCACACCGGGATTCCGGGGATTTTCATGTTTTCTTAGATCCTGGATGGTTTGGCTGAAACCCCTAAATTCTAATTCCGGCTGAGGTGCCTGGGGGTGGGGGTGAGGGCAGGGAAAGTGAGCTGACCTCTAAGCTAGAAAGTTAAGTGGCATCAAGGACAAAAGTACCACATTATCTCCCTCCGCCTTCCCCCAAGTCTTCCTACCATCCCCCAGCCCGCTGCAGAACTCTCAGGGTCCCGGCTGGTCAAAGACTCCGGAGTCCGGGGCCTCCGGGAGCCCGCTGTCAGGGCTGTCCTCTTCCGCAGCGTGGGTGTGAGCCCCGAACTTGGAGCCCTGGCTCACCCTCCCCTGTCTGGGGTCTCGGGGAACCATTTCAGGGGTTGCATAGGTGTTAGGAGCGGAAGGAGGCGTCGCGATCCGCGCACCACCAAGCCTGAGGCTGCAGTCATTGAAAAATGCTTTCGGCTCACCTCCCGGGTCGCGGTGGCCGGGAGCCTCTCGCTGAAGAGCAGAGGGCTCAGGTTCAAGTCCTCGCCGACGCTTAACAGTGGAGTTATCGCCCCCATCACCCGGCCCTCGCGCCTCGGGGAAGCTCCTGGTTCTTCCCAGTAGCCTCGGCACAACGGCCAGCGCCCCCTCACCCCGCCCAGATGCAGCGAGCGCAGCTACCTCTAGCACATACACAGACCCGCTTGCCGAGCGCCCACACTTGCCAACGCCCCTTGCCCCGCCCTCCAGCCACCACGGGAGCGGCCACGCGCGACATTTAGGGCCGTGACCACAGCGATTAAGCGACGGCTACCGTCAGTATTCGTGGAGAGGTGAAGTCAGACTTCTGATGGCTGCCCCGCGTAGCACAAGGCTGAGTCCTCCCACGCAGACAGGTATGTGTCTGGAGTGTGCACGCAGACTCGGCGAACAGTGTCAAAGCAAATTTCCGTGCTCGCAGCCTCCGTTCTAAGGTCAGGACTAGCCTTTTCTTTTCTTTTTTCTTTTTTTTTTAAATCAGTACGCTTAGTGCTTTGCGTTCACGCTGCGCTGTTTGTAAAACACGCCCTTCTCTAGTCCCACAGTGTTTCCCCACCCCAGTCCTGTCCTCCTGTATTCAATGGCTAGATTTTCGTAGCGACTCCGCTGCGAGGTTGTCCTACCGGACCCTTCCCGGCTGTCCCAAGCCCACACAGAGATCGCAACCACAGACACCCGGAGTGGTCTGAGTCTGCAGGCGGCAAGCGAGGTGGCAGGGGGCTGTGAAGGTCGGAGAACCGGGTCCTGACGCGAGGGGTTGCGGGGGGCGGGGGGCGGGGGCATGTGCAGCGAGGTACCTGGTCCTCACCTGGCGCCCCGCCACAGGCCCCAGCACCTCTTCTCCGCCTAGTGCTCCCCACTAAACCCTCATCCCGACTCCAAACTGTTGCTTGGGGAGCTCCTTCCCCGCAGAACTACCCCGTCCAACGCCCGCGAGCAATTTTAAAACCAAGGAGGGGCAGCCAGGTGGGCTCCCAGGCTCCTCGTGGACCCTCTGGCCAACCTTGGCCACCACCCGAGCGCGTGCCCACTGGACCTCGGAGGGAGGTGGGGGAAGGGCGGGGAGAGCGGAGACGCCCGGGGCAGAGGGAAGGAGTAGCTCCCGGGCCAGAGCGAGCCTCCGGTCCCGTGGCCCGCAGCAGAGACGCCGCGACCCGAGGGCTGTACCTGTGGCGGCGGGGCCCGCGGCCGGCGGCAGGGCGGCTGGCTCTCCCGCGTCGAGACTAGGCGCACTCCCATCCCCGCCGCATGTTCTCCGCGCGGGCTCCGGCGCGCTCACCGCCGCCACCGCAGTCGTCTCGGCTTTATTTACTCAGACGGGCGCGCGCGGCCCGGGAACAGGAATACCGAGGCCTTCTCATGTTTCTTGACTGCCCGGCCCAGCCGGCGAACATCTTGCAGGCGCGATATCCACGTTCCCGGGCCGGCGAGAGGAAGCCTCAGCACCCTCCCGGCAGCGGGGACTGCAGTTAACCCTCGCGGAGGAGCTGCCGCTGCAGGCGCGGCCGGGGAGTCCCCGGCCCGCCCAGTCCTCCCCGGCGGGGCCCGGGTGTCAGATCCGCCGGCCCCGCAGGCGCGGAGCAAAAGGGGCTATTTCCTTCGCACTTCGGGGAGAAATCGGAGAAGCCCCAAGTAGCGCCGGGCTTGGGCTCTGGGAGCCGAGACGCTGCGGTGCAAATCCCGCGTGTTAGCTGGCGCGAGAGCCGGAAATTTAACCACGCGCTGCTAGGCGGGAGAGAGCATTGCGATGCGACCGTAATTTTCTTCGCGATTAGCTGGAGTACAGTTAGAGCTCGGTTTGTGTCTGTATTGCAGAAGATGCTTGCGCCCCGGGAGCTGCTTTTCTGGTGTCACTGGGCTTCTGAGAGGTCCGGGCTGTTTCAAAGCCAGGCACACATTCACCGTCCGAGGCCAGGGCTGGAGAGGCTGCGCTTGCCGCGGGACGTAGGGGTGGAGGGAGGCAAGGCCGGGTCGAGCGAGCCCAGGTGCCCAACCCACTGTGATCCAGGTATGGAAAGAGAAGGCGAGCCCAGGACCCGGCATCAGCATGGAGGAAAGGGGATGGAACTTGGAAGAATCCCGAGCTAGGACACAGTGCGAGGAAGAGAATGCCTCTCAGATCCCCTTATTGATGATGGTTCCCTTCCCACCATCATTTCAAATATGCGAGTAACGAAAGCTGTGGTTTAGGTGCAACTGGAAGCTGAGAGCTTCTGGCAGCCTTGAAGATCGTCAAGGCACCGAGCACCAAGCCGTCCGCGTTCTCGCTGCGGGCTTTGCCCCAGCAGCGACACCTTCATCTTTTTATAAGAGCGAAAGTAGATTTTTCCAAACCCGAAGGCTATGGCATCATCTGTTCTTTTCTCCTTCAAGGTGGCTGACCAGCTCTGGGGCAGTGGCCCACCTAAGCATCTTCCTTTTATGTGGCCTGGAAGTGGTTAAAATATATGTTAAAGCTATTATTACCGAGACTAATCACACCTTCGAATTTTCCATTATGTTATCTCCCAAACTATGCGACGGCAAACGGGCGGTGGCACAATCTAAAGGAGTGAAGGACGAACTTTAAAGTTTTTGCGCATTAGGCAGATAAATATTATCATTTTATCACATTTCCCAATGTCCTTGTTCTCCTTTATTTTATCGTTTGCGGTTGAGCATTCTCATTTTATCATTGGCGCTGCACTTGACTTGCTCTAGTGTAAGTTCAATAGACACATCGGGCTACAGACGGAATTTAACATCAGGGAAACATAAGAAAATTTTAGCCACAGACTTGCAGCAAGTAAGTTTCACAATTGGTATGTGATAATTCACAGGAGGAAATAGCCCGGTTTCCCCCTATGCTCTCTATGACTATGGTGGTCACCAGACATTATCATGAAATCAGCTGTAAAACACCCCTCTGGCGTATATTTTAGTCAGCTGCTCTCGGTATCGGCAGTATGTAGTTGCTTGCAATTTCATAGTACGATACTGACTCATGAACTCATGGAGCAAGATGCAGCAAGATGCTGTAGTATAAGCTGGTCTAGGACAAATGCGTTTTGTTGTTTTAGTCTTAACTGCATTTACCCAATGTAAAAATGCATTTAGAGAACTTTGACTTAAGATCAATTTACATGTAAGATGGGTTTTCTTAAAGTCTGATATAAAATATACAGCAAAAAATCTTGCAAAATTTTTAAAATGTGGTATAAGAATAATATACACCTTAGTCTTAAATCACTGAAAAAGTAATGCAGAATTACTTTAGATTATGGTTTTGTAATTAGAATCCATTTTAAAATGAAAAAAAAAAACCCACAATGGAGGGTAGATGTTTACTATGCAAATGAGCATGTATTTTGCAATAGACCAAAATTTTATTTTTTCAAGTTTCATCCTCTATGCAAGAGTGAAGTTCCCTCTTTATTTTAATCCATAGTTCAGAAACAGTTATCATTATCTTTAATTCCACCTTTTCCAAAGGTGAATTTTACTTACCTTCTAATGCTGTATTCTAATGTCAGGATATGAAATGCTATATCATAATCCTCAAAAATAAACCTTGCAATTTTAGAAAGCACTATCAGAAGATTTAGAGAGTATATAGTTTGTAGAAGATAGCTATATGCAGGGAAAAGTGAAAATAGCTTAGGCCAGAAGTCAGAAAAGTTGAGTCCTAATTCTCGAAATTGAGTCTTAATTCTGGTTAATTTGATGTTGGTTTAGCCTGAATTTACGAAAGTATAAAACGAAGATATCAAATTTTCCACAAACTTGCCATATGCTATTATTAAGAAATTTTTTAAAATGTGAAAGTAACATATTGCAATTGCTAAAGCTAGAAAAATGTCAAGTAAGAACATTTGGCAGGAATCTTAATTTGTTCTATTAGATAGACCTAGAGTGTAGTTATAAATATAAGTAATTTTACTTTCTTATAAGAAAACAAGAAGCTTTCATTTTAAGCATGTTGATATTTTACCAAGGAGCCTGACATTTCACAACAAATATTGGTCAATTTTTTGAAAATAAGGATTGCTTTTAAACTCTTTTCTGGTTATTAATTATAGGCAATGAAATAAATTACAAAGCCAGGGAAAGTCTGTCACTTTCCATCCAAATGTTATTAAATAGTAAATTTATGAACAAATAGCAGGTTCGGCCTCACACTTGGCCAGTGTGAGCTGTAGGGACACATACTGAAGTGTGTAAGTGGAACAACATAACAAGTAGTGAAAGACCCAGCTGCAGAGACATCGTGGATGAACTAGTAGGAGTCCCCCAGATTCCTCGCAAGGCATTTTTATTGTTTATAATTTGACTTTAATTGCATTAATAATGCAAGATAAATTCTCTGGGAGAGGGTCTTCTTCATAAATTCATTCACAAGCAAGGAACAGACAGAGTCCAAGTGAAAGTTCCTTCTGCTAGCTCCACCCAGTCACCTTCTGAGAGTCAACCACCAAGAGGTGGCCACCGCTGGATGCTTGTGTAACCTTTGCATGGTTTTCTCTGCGTTCACATCCATGATTACAAATGAAACATTATAGTTTTGTTTTACGACCTTCTGAAAGAAATGAGACCATACCTTATAGAAGGGTACACATACACAGACGCACAGAACTAAACCAGAACTTGCTTTCTCATTCAATTTCATAGAGAACTTTCATATTAGTACACATAAGTATAACTCCATAGTTTTGACTGTTACATAATGCTCCATAATCTATTTAGCCATTCCTCATCACCATTTCTGCCCTTTCAATGTTCACTATTATAAGCATTACACACTCGTGTTTATGATTATTTCTGCACATGTGTAAACATTTTTCTAGGAATAGCTACACAGGCATAGAATAACTGGATCGAAGGAAACATGATTTTAAAATTTTGATAAATATTTCCAGATTTCCCCTCCAACCTGTACACCCCACAAAGTCTCCATTTCCCAACGTGCTAACACAGTGTTTCATATGTTTGGACTTCATAATGTTTGTCTGCGTGATGAGTAAAATAATGTCTTATTGTTTGAGAACCTTTTCATTTATTCATAAACCATTTATATTCCTTAATGGAAGAAATTTGCTAATATCTTTATTGGATATCTTGTTACTTTTATAGAGGTCCTTTATAAATAATTTTCCATGATATATATGCTTTATATAGTGCAAATATGTCACCTGATCTGACATCCAACTTTTGCCTCTTTTGGTTTTTGCCTCACAGAAGCTTTAAATATGAATGTAGGTCAATAGGTCTGCATTTTCCTTTTTGAATTCTGGATTTTGTGTCTTCCTTACAAAGGCTTTTAAAATATTTTCTTCTAATACTTTTAAAAATTGTTTTCACTTGGCTCTTTGATCCTTCTGGAATTAATCTGTAAATGTTGTGAGGTAGAGCTCTAATTTGATTTTTTTTCTCCAAATGAATAGTCAGTTATTCCTATGGTGTCTATTTAAGAGTTTCCCCCATTGATTTGATATTAATTTTCTCGTATATATGGCACATTCCTTTCCATATGTAAGTTGGCCTAAGAAGGTTTTAAGAGATGCTGCAAAACACCCAATAGACTATAATAAATTTAATCTTCAAAAATTTAAAACCATCCTGCACTCCAAAGACTTCCAATATTATTCTGTTTCTAATTTCAGAGCATGTCAAGTATCAAAATAGTAATATGCATGGCCTGGTTATGGTTCTAATTTAGAAGGCTAATTCAATACTGTTCTAGGACAAACTTGCCGTTTGTTTTGTCGCGGTCCTGCTCAGAAGCAGGAGAGCAGTTTCAGGCAGCCATGTTCTCCAGGGTCGAGTTCGCTGCTCAGAGCTTTTCAAAGGCATCGCAGAACCAAACGATAACTGACCATGTGTAGTATAAGGTTATTTGTAGAAGTGATGAGTCCCTACCATTTGTGATTTGTAAAAGTAAAATGCATCTTTTTTTTCTTGCTCAACTCTTTGTGGAATGTGATGATTTTTTTTTTTTCTGCAAAGCAACCCGTTAAGATGAGAACCTTCAATCTGATTGCATATGAGTCAAATTCACTCTGGACAAAAATGCAAATATCTTGTTGCCCCCATTTCTACAAAACATTAGTCACATAAAAGTACAGAAATGCAATTGGTCAACTGTTGGTAGAATTGAGATCCAGGTGGAATAATGTTTTTTTATTTCCTATTTCATAGAGCTTGAGACAGGACCTGCAGTAACCCTGGGCCACTAATACCTCATCTTTTCCCTTGATTCCAAAATATCTTTCGTAGTTACTAACAATCACAATCTCTACTCCATTACACACATGAATATACACTATATACTGGGGTCCTGAGGAGAATCTGGAGAACATTTTATCCTCAAAGTGTACATTGAAATACAAGAATTTCTCCCAGGAGATTATTGTATCTTGAAAATCAATTTGCTTGCACATCAAAAAGTGGCCATTTTAATAAATTTAGCAAAGACTTTTGATCACAAGCTAGTATGACTCTATATTTGGAACCTAGTGGATTCAGGTACTTGAGTTTTAAGATTTAGTTCAGCTTTAACATTTAATTACTACATGTACTTCATGCTGTCTCAAGCTCTTCGCTGACCCCATCCATTTTCCCTGCTTTCATTTTCATCCTTCTGTTTTCATCTATGTGTAGGATATTTCAATAAGTTCACCAAAGGAATACATGTGAGCAAAAGTGTTGTGTTCAAGTTTTGCTTAACTTGTTTAAAAAGAAATTGCTTGCCCTTCTCTTTAACTCTTCCCATTTACCAAGGGCTGGAACATGGGTGTAGCAGTGACCCACATCTACTAATCAGATAACTCAAAGAACAGCAGAGCCACAAGATGAAAGCAATCTGGGACCTTGGATGGACCACATGGGTGAGAGCTTCTGGGCCTGGACTCAGCTAACTTTTTCTGGAAAGGACCGGACAGTAAATGTTTTAAGTTTTGTGGATCATAAGGTCTGTGTTCAACTCTGCCAATTACAGTGTGAAAGCTGCCATAGATAGTGCTTAATGCTTGACTCTGAATGAGTCAATGAACGAGTGTTGCTATGTCTCAGTAAAACTATTTAATGGACACTAAAGATTCAATTTTATGTAGTTGTCCTGTGTCGCCCAATATGAAAAGTCCTTTGACTTTTTTTCAGCCATTGAAATACGTAAAAACTGTTCTTCCCTCAGAAACAGAAACAGAGAGCAGGCTAGATGTGGCCTGAGGTTGTGTTTGCTGGTCCCCTTGATTTGGGCTTCTCAGCCGGACTGATCTGAGAGACAAATAAACTTCTCTTTCTTGAAGTCACTGTATTTTGGGGTTTCCTGGCAAAGGGGACTTAGTCTGTGCCCTACATAATGCATGCCTGTTCAAAGTACCACCAGCGGGCTTAAGCAAAGTGCTTTTTGGATGACTAGAGGCCACCACAAACAAAGAGAACAGAAAGAGGATGTAAGGAAAGCATGCTTTCTCCCCTCTCCCCCAGAGAATGTGTTATATGTGTTTAGAGAATCAGCCTCATTATTTTTACAATACTTTTGATGCTGTTATTATTTTTTAAAATTTTAACCACTTTTAAAAAAGGGATTGACATACATACCTTTTGACACAGTATTGGTGTTTTGATGCTTATGTTTTTTTAAGTCATGGAAAATGGTGATTAATTTGTAAGAATTACTGTTTTTTGGCTCACTTCCTCTTGTCTCTCCTCCAAGCCCCACAAAATTCGAACTATTTTTTTCATTGTTTTCTTTTTTAATAATCAATAGTAAATATTTATGGGACACCTGCATGCAAAATCCTGTGCCAAGAACTGCATGATTTTGATTTAAAAGACATGATCCTTGCCTAGCTTACAAACTTGTTAAGAAAGCACTGGAAAACAAACATACCTCATCTAAAACGTTTCAAGGTGCCTGATATAAAGATTGCTTGAATCCAGTAAATCTGTAAATCATCTGTAGAAATGCATTAGGGAGCTTGAAGATGATAGAAGGGCCATTTTATGTGTCTGCTAAAAAATTTGTAACCGTATTACCAACATCCTTCCCGAAAACATGCAAAAAGATCATTACTTCGGAAATTTGAGCCTGATTGAAAAACAGCATTTTCACCTCTTACATCAGACTTTTTAAAGTTTTATGCCAAAACCCTCTGGATTTCAAGAGGGATTTTTAGGGCTTCCATTGAAAAAAAAAATATGGCAGGAGTAAACACAGAGGTTGGCACGTGATCTTTCTTTCCTTCCTTGTTCAGGGCTTCTTGCAACCTACCTCTGGCCCTCCAACTTCACACTCCTTTGGAAAACTGTTGAAGGGAGAGAGGGATTGAAGGAGAGGAGTTCAGTGGATAAACTTGTGGCAGTGAGGTAGTTCTCGAGGCTTACAGAGAGAAGCCTCCACTGCTCCTCAGCAAGAGGAGACAAAGTCTTGCCCAAGTATCTGGGCCCCAGGCCCATCGCCAGACAGCTGGTTGGGGGTGGGGGCTGGGGCCTCAGGTCTGCACCTAGAACTACACAATGATCCTGAGTCATTAGCCATCCATTTGTTTTGATATTCATTGAAGTTTCCTAGGTGTGCTTTGATGTTGTAGGCCAACATAAATCCTGTTTAGAAAGGAATGTGGGCTACAAGAAAGGGAAAAGGAAAAAAGGTGTTACACCAATGCATTGTGCAATTTAAATAGCCCAAAGTCTAGGATAAGAGAAGCCTTACATACCCAAATGAAACAGTTTTTTTCTTGGACCTGCAGTAGCAGTCAGCTCAAGATACAATGTCCTAACATTGCTCTTCCGGACTCTTATAAATGGGGACATAATAAATAATTTTTTTAATTACATAATATGAACACAATACTTACTACATGCCCATGTATTATTCTAGGCACTTAACTCATTCTCACAGTCACCCTTTGGGGTAAGCACCCATCAGTACCCATTTTGTAGAGAAGGACACAGAAGCATAGAAAGGCCCTAAATTACAAGTTGATCGCTAAGTTAGCCATGGTTTGAATGCAGTCTGGCAGGTGTCAGGGTTTGTTTGCTGAGTCACCTAACTATAACTAACTGCCTTTTTGAAGGTACATAGGAAGGGTAGAAAGAATTTTAAATACTTGACTGCGTAATTGTAGGCACAGCTAAATATGTTGCACACCTTTTGGTTCCTCACTTCACAGCAGGAAATTCAATGCCATTGTGTTTGCTTTCCTTTCTGAATGTGACCTTTTTCCTACATGGGAAGCGGGTGGAATCTCGGTGTCACCTAGAATGTGATGACTTCCCACAGCTCCGACATCATGGTCCAAAGGTTGTACTTCATGTTAATCTTCGTGTATATGTTCACACTCAAGAGTCAATAACTGCTGACTCTTCTGAGGGCTCTCTAAATCTGGAGAACATCCTTCCCACCAGGCAGTGAAGTGGTTCACCAAAGAAAAACAACGTGCTTTGGAATAGCCCCAGCAATCTGGAAATGTTGCTTTGCTGTAGGAGTAGACACAGCATGATTATAAGTGGCATATCTCAAGGGGATTGAAAACCGGTAGCTTTGACTAAGGAGCCTAAAAGAGATGACAGCAACTCCTACGACTTCATGAACTTCTTGCTGTTGTGTCTTTGTTCTGTTTTGTTTTGTCTTGTTTTTGTTTGTGATAGTTGTTAGGCCTGCCTCTAGCATTTGTTAAAGGACATTAGTTCAAGGCAAGAGTACAAATGAACGCCTACACACCATATGCCTAAATATTTAAAAATTACAAACCAAGCTAAAACATTGTTAAATAAAATATGTTGCATCCCTCTAACTTGAAAATCAAAAACTATGTAAAGTTATGGTTTTTGTTGGGAAAATGTCAAAGACAAGTCGGTTTCATTGTTACTGCACATGTCTGGATGCTTTGTTGTTGGACTGGCATTATTTAGATGAGTAATAAAATGAAAGAGATATAATTCATCATTTATTATGTATTTATATAATTAGATTTATTTCTCTTCATTTCAGCAACAGTTATTATAATCAGTAATTTTTCATAATTTGTGTTCTGAAAGATTATAAATAAAATGCAAATCTGCTAAAAGTATACAAAAATATTGAATTTATGAAATATATGAATATATTTTCATCAAGAATGTATATCAAAATAAATATAGAAAAATTCAAAGTTAAATTTATTTTAATATATTATGAAGTGCTATTTTTATTCTAAAATACTCATACATAAAATTCAAATAGAAAAGAAAAAGCAATAATTAACAAATAAAGGATTTTAAATAAAGCTGAAATTTTATTAAATATTTTTGAAAATTAAACTGTTTTATATAATTAAATTATTCATTAATACTAGTGTTCAATGCACAGCTGATTGTCAATATGAAGTATCAGTATCTGATTTCATGAATGATTTGTCTTGATCTACACACCAATCTTTGAATGATATAAATTGTTTAATATTGTAAAATGTTCTTTTGCTGCCAGGTGCAACCATTGCAAAGATTTGCTAAATATTGAAGACCTACAGAGCCATGGATTAGAGAAGCAAGAAAATGATGCCAAACAGTCCTGGAAGACAAATACTGCAAGAGGTAAAGCTATATTGCATTTATGGGATCTGTTGAGTTGATTTAATTTGCCTTCTCCCCTTGCTCTTAGAAGGAGCACTCACCTCCAATGTTCTTAGCAGTACAACCCAAACCTTGACAACATTTGGATGTGATCACCTTTTACTTTGAGCACATACAGCAAATGATATGCAGAAGCATTTTATGGGCTCTGAATGATGCTGGTCACACATGTGCATGCATATGAGTGTGTATGTGTGTGTGTGTGTGTGTGTGTGTGTGTGTGTGTGAGATGTAGAAATCTTTCAAAGAAAGATTCAGGGCAGTGGCCCTTTGCTTGGGTCTATGCGTGGTACTGGTTGTTTTTAGTGTTTTAAAATTTTTATGTATTTATTTATTTACATACTCATTTACTTTTTAAAAATTTTTTATTCTTTTTTATTTATTTATCTTAAGAGACAGAGAGAGACAGTGTGAGCAGGGGAGGGTCAGACAGAGAGGGAGATACAGAATCTAAAGCAGGCTCCAGGCTCTGAGCTAGCTGTCAGCACAGAGCCCGATGCGGGACTCGAACCCATGAACCGTGAGATCATGACCTGAGCCGAAGTCAGATGCTCAACTGACTGAGCCACCCAGGCGCCCCTACTTTTTTTTTTAATTTACTAAACTTGAGCCCTCTGATGAATCAAAATAAAATCACACTTACCAAAGCCGTTCCATGAGTGTATCCTCTGTGACCCGTCAATGACTAACACATGCTACAACCCCTGAAGTCACAGAAAGCAGGGCCATTTCTAAAGCCCTGACAGGGCAATATACATTTTTAACAGGGACAGTTATTACAGAGCCATCGTGTAGGAAATAATGTCTTCACTGAGGGTCAGAGCATTATACACTGGAGGGAAGTCAGCTTTGCAAATTATTTCCCTTAAGATGAAGGAGGAGAGGGCAGACTGTGGGCACTGCGTATGGCTACCACTTACGTGCCTGATTCACAGGCAATCATGAGCTCCACAAAATGCTTTTTATTTCCTTCAATGCCATGTTTTTAACATGTAGCCTATGAACCGCCTTAAGCAGGGGTACTTGTTAAACATTCCAGATCCCATCTATACATGCTGAAAGTCAGGTTGTCTGGGCTTACGCCCTATGGTGATGCTGACCCAAATGTTTCTCCAGCCATGCTTTGAAAAAAAAATTGATCTGGGGCAATGGTGCATAAGCCTTTTAAATTATATACCCTGATTAGTACAGATATTTGGGCAGGTGACTCTAGTATATAATAATTTCTTTAAAAATTTTTTTATGTTTTTCATTTATTTTTGAGAGACAGAGAGAGACAGTGCAAGCAGGGGAGGGTCAGAGAGAGAGGGAGATACAGAATCTGAAGCAGGCTCCAGGCTCTGAGCTAGATGTCAGCACAGAGCCTGATGTGGGGCTCGAACTCACGAACTGTGAGATCATGACCTGAGCCAAAGCCGGACGCTCAACCGGCTGAGCCACTCAGGCGCCCCTAGTATATAATAATTTATTTGTAAATGGTATACATGTACTATTGTGCATTATGTAAATTTACTATGTGTAAATTGTAAGATGTACTATATGTTCATTATGTAAATTGTTAAATGCAAAAAACAGATTTTTTAAAGGCAAAGGAGAAATAATATTTTATTTTATTTTAAGTTTATTTATTTTGAGAGAGACACACACACACAGCATAAGTGGGGGAGGAGCAAAGAGAGACTGAAAGAGAGAGAATCCCAAACAGGCTCTGCACTGCCAATGTGGCACTCCATGCAAGGCTCGAACCCCTGAAACAATATTTTAAAATAATTGTTTTATCTCTCAGTGATACAAAAATATATTTTTGCTTCCAACAAAATACTATTGTTAATAAATAAATAAATATTTATTCATATTATCAGTAGGCTATTTTTACTGAAAACAATATAATTTGAATTGCTTCATACTTTTAAAAAATCTTGGTTTAGGGACACCTGGATAGCTCAGTCAGTTAAGCATCTGACTTCTGCTCAGGTCATGATCTCTCAGTTCATGAGTTCGAGCCCTGCATCATGCCCTGAGCTGACAGCTAGGAGCCTGGAGCCTGCCTCAGATTCTGTGTCTCCCTCTCTCTCTGCCCCTCCTCTCTGTCTCTCTCTGTCTCTCAAAAAATAAACATTAAAATTTTTTTTTAAATCTTGGTTTAATAATAATTTAAAGGTTGGGACTCAAGTTCAGGTTAATTAGAGATTTGTTTTTCATGTCATTTCTAAAAACATACTTTGGGACAAGACAGACTCACACAGAAGAGGTGAATTTCTGACTGTATTTGCCATTTGTTTTCAGCCAATCCACAGATTTTATAAAGAGTTTGCTTGAAATTATGCTTATAGGTCTTCCCTGATATCAGCCAGTTCTTGTAAATGAATCACAAAGTGTTACATTTTTATTTTCAACAAATGCCCTTTAATGATTCCCTGAAACTCTTTGAGAGATTTTAAAGTAGATGTGAAGATTCTGTTTTCAAGTTTTTAAAGTGTGATAGGAGTTTCCATAGGTACTAGAAGTCATTTTCAGGAACAAAATCACACAGTGATGGGTCCATTTCTAAATCATGAGTGTCTTTTGGGAAACAGTTATTTTGCCAATTATTGTTAAATGTCATCTTTACCTGAAGGGGGCAGATGAAGAGTGTTTTATGTTTTTAAGTAACAAAAGGTAGATTCCCAGTGAAAGTCCCATCCTCAAGAAGATGAACAAATTACTGTGGCTTAAAGCTCAAGTGTAAGAGGTAGAAAGGAAATGGTGAAACTCACGGCACTGCCAAGAAATGCACGAAGGCTAGAAAATGAGAGGCCTGTATATTATGTCCACTGTTTTCACTTGTATCCTGTGAAAAGGGAGCAGTCATAAATGCTAATTGTGGACATCGCTGATTACCGTGGGAGGGGCACGGAGGCCTCTCAGATGACACTCAGCCCTGCATAACCGGGCAGGTAGTGGAATCCTTCACTGTGAGCGAGGATAACAACAGTAACAGGAGCTGATAATTACGGAACTCTTAGGTGCCAGGCACTGTCTAGGGTTTTCTGTGAATCACTTCATTTATTACTCACACAATGCCCTGGGCACGGTCCTCGGGCTTTTATGGATGAGCAATCTGAGTTCCAGGCCATGTAGCTACTAGATAATGGAGCCAGTAGTCTGGCCAGTTTGGGGACTTCATTTGTGGCCATGAGAAGTTAAAATGCAGGTCTGGCTCTGGACCTCCTGATTATCACTCAACTCTGGCTTCCCAGTGAGGTGGAGGAAATGTTGGAGGGTGCCCCGAGAGCTGGATGCTACACCCTCAGGAAACAGACCTTCCTCCTGCCTAAAGGAGCCCTCTGCAATCTCAAATCTGCAAAAAGAGCAGAGACTTGAGTATCTGAAATCATCAGTTGGTCTTGGGGAGCATTGATTTCCTGAAGCTTACAGACTTTTTGGCAGAAATTCTCTGTCTGGTTGTTTTGGATATCATTTATTTCAGAATGTGTTTCTTTAATATCTGTGACATATAGAGATGCAGTATTAGTAGCTAGGGCATTTTCTTGGGCCACTGTAAGTATTAGTTTGTGTTTTCTTGGGCAGCTTCCTCTGAACAAGTCAATATGTAAGCATCCATTCTATTCTAGGCGTTGTGCTAGGTTCTTGAGATCCAGTGGTTTCAAAAATTTTACCTTTACTCTCAGGAAAATTAGTCTGGAGAGAAGGAAGTAAGTGGGTAGGTAGTTAATAGAGTGTGTTGAAGTTGTTAATAGGGCTAAAACGGCTGTGCAGACTTGGGAAGACAGAAGGCTTCCGAAAGGGATGAATTGAAGTCAGGTAGGTGGAGTGGTAGAAGCTGCAGAGAAGGCTTGCTTCACTCATGTGTATCATAGTACTTCAAAGTGGACATCATGTACTCCCTCTTTCATTCCTCCCTTCTGTCCTTCCTCATTCTCATCTTCATAAATTTCCTATCATTGCCCTTCCGTTTTTTTTAATTTTTAGTTTTTATTTATTTTTTAATGTTTATTTTTTTAGAGAGAGAGAAAGTGGGGGAGGGGTAGAGAGAGAGAGAGAGAGAGAGGGACAGAGAGAATCTCAAGCAGGCTCTACACTGTGAGCACAGAGCCCGATGCAGGGCTCGATCTCTTGAACCACAAGGTCATGACCTGAAACCAAAATCAAGAGTCGGATGCTTAACCTACTGAGCCACCCAGGTGGCCCCTTGGTTTTGGTTTTTGTTTTTAATTCCTTCCTTTAAAACAGACACTTTCTTATTATCAGAAGTCATATTATTAGCAATAAACAAAAGAAGAATGAGCATATCTTTGCCAACAGTCCTTACCTAGGATTAAAAATTCTTTGTTTAAAGTCATTTTTAAAATTATTGCAGTAATCAGTGCCAGGTATCAGAAAGGCATAAATCTCCAAGGTCTTTGAATCATGGTATTCCTACCCTCAGTGCATAATTCTCTTACTTTATTTAATAAAGAAATATGTCTTATTGTTACAAACACTGCATATGTACCTTGAGAAAGCTAGAAAATAAGCAAAAATAAGAAAAGAAAAACACTATATTTGTATCCTGGAGCTTATCTTTAATATCTTTTTGATAGTGCTTTCAAATATCACACCCACCCACACATATATGTATATACATATATATGTATGTATTTTTGTTAAAATGAGATAGTACTTTGCAAATTGTTTTGTATCCTGGCTATCTAATGATCTTTCCCTTTATGAATCAAAAGTTTAACCTGATCTAATTGTCTATCTCTAATTTTCTCAATTATCCTCAATTATCTTCATAATACACTTTAGAACTAGATATTGAATCTAGTTTTTATGGCTCTTGGTTTATTCTATCCTTACATCATCCTTAATTCTTTTCCCATTGTGCGGCAACTTGTTGAATAGACCAGACCAAGGATCTCAACAGAATGAGTCATCTTCATTTTGTCTGGGTGCCTTCTGGTGCTGTCATTGCACTTCCCCCATCCCCACTATTTTCCTATGCTGAAAGTTAGGTCTAAACTTTTTTGGGTTCAGGGTAAACATTTTGGCTAGAATACGCCATAGGGGATGGTTTGCAGTCTATTGTGTGCACATCAGAAGATGTACTATTTGAACACTCCACCTTTCTTGGGGCTAAACTTGAGCACTGGATTTGGGTGATGAAAATCTGATCCCTCCATGAATGTACACTTACATTTTCCTCCTGTGACTAGAAAGAAATCTTTGTGGTATTACTTTGGCACTCTGTGAATGTCAGATTCCCCATAAATCATGCACTTAATGTTTTTAACACTACCTGACAATTCTTGCCTTGGCCAATAATTTCAGTAGGGATCAACAATGATTAAAGTTTAATTCAATCCTTCCCTTTCCCCTAATAGGTGACATTCTTCTATGAAATAAAACTTTATCTCATCGAGCAGGGTTGTTGTTTTGTTTTGTTTTGTTTTGTTTTGGTTACTCTGTAATATAGTCTAACTGGAGAGGCAGAATAAATGTTTAATATTCCCCATTAGACACATGTTTTCAAAGGGAAAAGCTTACTTCATTAACTGCCTCAAATGATGATATGAGTGCTTTCCCATTTTTAAGTATCATTCTCTATTCATTGATTTTCATTGATTCATTTAATGTCCCTACATCCTCAAAACATTGTTGGTTTGAAGTTGTGTAATTCAGCATCAGTGATTCAGTTGTTTTACACTGCCATGTTTTTTAAAAGAAACAGATACAGGCAACTCTACAATTTTATGAATATTTTGAAAAAATGAGATTGACAAGATGCTGAAAATCCCTTTCATTATACATGATGAGCCACCTGGCTCAGAGTATGCCCTCCACCAGTTGCAGTGTATGAAGTTCAGTCTGTCAGCCTCCCAAGATTAAAATGAATTTACTCTTGGAAAAATGGATTTACTGAGACTGAAAGGAAAGCACCATTTCAGTAACTGTTCACTTGCACCATAGACAAAGTATTTGGGGAATTTTTCTTTTTTATGTAACAGCACAGATATCAGATTCCAAGTTTTTTTTTTTAATGTTTATTTATTTTTGAGAGAGAGTGAGAGAGAGTGCACATGAGCAGGGGAGGGGCAGAGAGAGAGGGAGACACAGAATTTGAAGCAGGCTCCAGGTTCTGAGCTGTCAACACAGAACCCAACTTGGGGCTCGAACTCAGGGACTGCGAGATCCTGACCTGAGCCAAAGTTGGACACTCAACCAACTGAGCCACTCAGGCACCCCATTTCTTTCTTTTTTTTTTTTAATGAGTTGATAAATGGCTAACTACTGGCTTAGTGGCACGTTTCTTTCTATAGCACACACGTTAAAAAAGGCATATATTTGTTTGCTTATTATACTGTCTTCTAAAGTGAAGTTAAACACAGAAGAACATGAAAATGATAAATTGTATGAGCAGGCACATGTGAGCACATGCACACACAGAAAGATATATTATTTAAATTTTTTTTTTAAATTTTAGAGAGACAGAGGAAAAGAGAGAGAGGCAGAAAGAGAATCTTACGCAGGCTCCACATTCAGCACAGAGCCCAATGCGGGCTTTGATCCCATAACCCTGGGATCAAGATCTGAGTTGAAATTAAGAGTCAGACAGTCAACTGACTAAGCTGCCCAGGCACCCCCAGAAAAATGTGTTATTAAATTATAGAGTTCCCAACTGTCTTGACTTTAACACTGAAAGTCTCGTGTTTCAGTAAAAACTCCAGTCCAAGGCAAAACAGGATGGTTGGTCACCTGAAAATTGCCAGATAGAAACAGCATGGAATTCAGCAACAGATCTCTGTTCTTTAGAAAAAAAAAATATATTTATATATTAGAGACAGGGTGTGAGCAGGAGTGGGCCAAAGAGAGGAAAACAATCTGAAGCTGACTGCAGGCTCTGAGCTATCAGCACAGAGCCCCACGCAGGACTTGGATTCATGAACGCGAACCCCAAGATCACGACCTGAGCCAAAGTCGGACGCTTTAACCGACTGAGCCACCCAGGCACCCCTGAATCTTCCTGTTCTTGACTGAGACATTTAATAAGGCCTTTAATTCAAACATGAATTGATATGTCAAACTGGCAGGAAGATAACTTATTAAGCACATAAAATATGAATTCAAAGAAGTATAAGGAATGCACTAAAAGTCTTTAAAGTGCCAGTATGAAAGGGATCAATTTTCTAACTACCTATGTTTTCCTTAGAAGAGGTAACATAGTTGCCATTTTTTCTGAACCGTTCAGCCAAAGCTTAGAAAGTAGAATGGTGGAAGGTACAATGTGTTTGAGTTGATTTTCAATATGGAATTTTGTTTATACAGAGACTATTCATTGAATGCTAAGTTGAAAAGGACCTTGAGGAATTATAGAATCTATCTTTCCACATCCAGTCAAGGCCACAATTAGATTTCTAAATACCCTCAAAGAAAGGTAGATTCCATTATTAACTTTATGCCTTATCCAAAACTCTCATCCTTTATAAAGAACTGACTTTTTTTTCTGGTTGATGGTAGAAATTGTGAACAACCGGAAACCATTCTTTGACAAAGGTCAGAAGATTATTTTTCAATTTTCTTTAAGTATTTTAATTCTAGGAGCTTTCAACTTTCCTTCAAGGTTTGTACTTTTAAACCCTTGGTTACATCTGTGTTCTCCTCTAAATCCCTAAAGCATACATTTGGGTATGTTAACCAGAATAAAAAAAAAATACAAGTTTTCATATTCTTTAAATTATAGCAGTCATATATTTATAGTAAAAATGGTATTATATAAGTCTATGTTTTAGAGTCTTAATAAATTGATATTTCAAGGAATAAAATCATTAGTTTTATTTGCCAGAGTTTAATTGACTCTGTAGGACATCGAAATGGTTTTACAGCAAGGACATCATATTGTTAAGGATTTATGACTTGAAATCTCATTCTTCATCCTCAGGAACAGAGATCAAGCTAATCCTAGGTGTCTTTGAATTAAAAAAAAACAAAAAACAAAAGTGCTTTGAGATCATAAAAGGAAAAGAATGTGATCCTTTGAGACATATATTTTAATTTTAGTTCTTTTTCTTGTCTCCAGATATTTGACCTGAGTTACTGTGTATGGTGGGTGGTTTAGGAATACAGAAATATTTTATTCAGGTGGTTGGGTTTTTTTTTTTTGAGATTGAAAGAGCTAACAGAAGTTAAAGAATATTTGCTACTTGATGTCAGTGCAGAAGAATTAAAAAGCAGTATTTTAAACTTGAACCTGCATACAAAGTCACCTGGGGAATCTTATTAAAATCAGCTTATGATTCAGTGTAGCCCAAGATTCTACATTCCTAACTAGCTCCTAGGCAGTGCTGATGATCTAAGGACCTTCCTTTCCTTCTTTCTTTCTTTTGCTTACTTGAAATATAGCTGACATACAATGTTACATTAGTTTCAGGGGTTGAGCATAGTGATTTGGCAACTGTATACGTTACCCTGTGCTCACCACAAGTGTAACTGCCACCTGTCACCTGTCACTATACAATACTATTTCAGTATCATTGACTGTATTCCCTATGATGTGACTTTCATCTTTGTGACTTATTCATTCCATAAGTGGAAACCTGTACCTCCCACTCCCCTTTGTGCAATTATTCTTTCCTCCACTATCCTCCCCTCTGGCAACCATCAGTTTGTTTTCTGTATTTATGGGTCTGTTTTTGCTTTTTTTGTTTGTTTGCTTTTGTTTTGTCTTTCTAAGGACCACACTTTGAATAAATAGCAAGGTTGTAAAGAGCTTAGCTATAGCTTAGTTCAGATTTTCTCTCGTTAACCTAGAAAGACAAATAGTACCCAATGTGATACTCTCTTTATAGGAAGGTGGGGGGAAATATGGATAGGAATGGAAAAACTATTTTAATGGTATTGTTGCTATAGAAAAGTATTTGTAAAAACTAATTAAGAAAGCTATTTCTGTAGTACAGTGACTAGACTGTGATATAAATATGAATACTACATATAATTGCTGAGTGTTTTAGTTATGAATTTTTAATTTACTCTTTATTTTTACTCCCCTTTGATGAATTAATTTTTCTCTATTTCATATCATGCATATATCAAAATACCTTCTACAAAGAAAGTTCATATACAGAAATGCAGGTATTGCAAACACCATAAACCAAATACATTTTTTTATTTTATAGCTAGAGTTGACATTTAGATTATTTGAGCCAACCCCTGATAGCCTTATTTTATGTAGTGTCTGCTTCAATTCATGGTCATTTATAATTTCAGAAAATATTATTTATTGAACAGCTCTTTATTTATTTACTGTGCTTTTTTGAATCTTCGCCTGATCTGTTAGGATTATTTGATTGGGATTAACAGAGAAAACCTAAATCAAAATGGTTTAACCTAGATAATAGTTTACCTCTTTCTTATATATCCAGGGGTCCAACTTGACATTCCAAGATATCAAAGATCTAGTCATCTCCAGTCTTGTTGCTTCTCCAAGGCATGACTTTCTGTACTGATTATTATCTGGTCCAAGATGGCTGCTGGAGTTACAGCCATTGTGACCCCATTCCAGTAAGCAGAAAGGGAGAGCAGGAGAAAGAAATGCGTGCTTCTTCCAGCCCCACACTACTTCTCGTTGTATCCCAGAGATCATATTTAATCACAATACCACACTTAACTACAAGGAAAGCTGGCAAAGTCAGTCTTTATTCCAAGTAGCCATGGTGCCCATCTACAAAATTTAGGATACTATTACTTTGGAAGAGGGATTGGCAGACTATGGCCCACAGGCCAAATCTGACAACTGCCTATTTATGTAAATAAAGTTTTATTAGGTTATAACCACGCCCTCTCATTTACATAACGTCTATTGTAACAGCAGAGCTGAGTAGCTGTGAAAGAGCATAGGAGCCACAAAAACTGAACTATTGTCGGTCCTTTACAGAAAATGTTTACTGATCCCTGCTGTGAAAGAAAAGGAAGAATAACCTTAGCTTCGGTTACATTTTTTAGGCTACTTCCCCCTCCTCTCTCATCTTTAGCCCATTTTTAGTTCACTTATAAAAACCAGTACCCTCTACAAAATGCTAAAAACCAAAAACCAAAAACAGAGCTTAAGAATTGCACTTATCCTGGAAGTTAAGGAGACTATTCGAGTAAATTACTAAAATGTTGCCACATAGTATTTTTCTTTACTTTATCAAGATAAGATTTATAATTGTTCCACATTTTGGTCTTGTATCAGTCAGGACTTAATTGACGTAAATAGAATTTATTCTATCTCATTTAATCAGGAAGGAATTACAGGATATTAAATGACGTAGGAAATCATTAAGAGCTTAAAACCAGGGGCAAGAGAGGTGCTAAATAGGTAAATTCTAGGTAGATTTTTTAGAAATGACTCCCTAAGTGCACTACGAAGTGGGACCACCAAAAGAGCTTCCATTACTCGTCCCTGATCAGGGAGCTACTGGTTCCAGACCACCACCACCCTGTGTCATAGTCAAGAATCACCATCGTGAAGAAGCCACCACTTCTGTTGGTTCCAGAACTATGATTCCCACAAGCAGCCTCAGTGTCCTGCACTGTGCCTCTGATACCCATTGACCTTGTGTGTAGACACTGGAGCCCCTGCTGGGATGGTATGAAAAACTTGAATGTCTCCATGAGGAGGCTTGAGACAAGAAATGGCAAAACAGCTGAGGTAAGGCCTCTATCTTACTTCCAAATGCCAAATCCACTGCAGGGTGCGTCCTATTTGCCAAACTTAGATCACATTCAGGACCCAAGCTGCAAGGTAGTCTGGGAAATGTAAATCCTAAATTTCTAATCTCTGTCGCCTGAGAAGACTAGAAAAAGACTAGAAAAAGGATGGAATGAATGGTAGGCACCAATACTTTCCCTGTCTGAGAACAGAAGCAGCATCCATGTGGCATGATGTCCTTGTTTCTTGATTATGCCAAGTCAGTACGTCAACAATCTTCCTGAACGTGGACAGACTACGAAAGTTTCCCAGAAGCACACCAGAACGAGGGAATACTAAAATTTATTTATTTATTTTGAGAGAGAGTGAGAGCAAGCAAGGGAGGGGCAGAGAGAGAGGGGGAGACAGAGAACCCCAAGCAGGCTCTGCACAGGTAGCACAGAACGTGGCATGGGGCTCAAACTCACAAACCGTGAGATCGTGACCTGAGCCAGAACCAAACGTCAGATGCTTAACTGACTGAGCCACCCAGGCGCCTCCAGAATGAGGCAATCTTAAATTTGAAATAATCATTTGTAGTTTTGTATCAGTGCCTTTACATATATATATATATATATATATATATATATATATATGCCAGAAAATGCATTCTTCGGGTAAAATATCCCTTGGAAACATCATATGTAAGCAAATAAATAAATAGTTACTCTCATCAGAGCAGCAGTAGGGCCTGTTCCAGAAATAGTTTGTGCTCCCTGTATATTCCAGGTGCCTACTTATGTTTTCCAGGCTCCCTTGAAGTTAGGTTAACGCCAGGTGACTGCCTTCCTGCCAGTGAAGCATGTCACTTAGCTGGCCTTAAAACCCCTGTGCACCCTCCATGTCTCTCCTCCCTGTTGCAGCAACAGTGGCGTCCCTGTATTGGTATAAGAGCATCACACCATGACAGCTGGACCCTAGACTTACCGGATAGAAGAGAGGTCTTTTGCTGTTCCCTGGTGTTTGTAAGGAGAGAAACAAGCACCTGTGGTGTGATGCCGCTGAGATCATATGTCACCACAGCGTAGTCTGTCTCTCTTGATGAAAATGGGCCCCACCTCTCCTTGCTCCCCTGCCAGCCTCTCACGGCCTCTTCTTTCTGTTTTCTACCCACCTCCTAAGACAGCTCCATGTAGCTATTTCTGGGGGCACAGTTTGTAAACCATTACTTTAGGCTTTTCAATACCCTCTCCTCTGGTTTTGGAATGTAAACAACTGTATAAAAAATGAGTATTACTTTTCAGGGGAAGGCAGGTGCTGATCTCTTCCTGCTCTTCATCGAGAACAGCCCTGAATTAATGTTTTACAGACAGAGCCTCCGCTGCTCACAAAGAGTGTGAAAACCATCGTGTTCAAGTTTTTAAGTTATTATATACAGAATCCAGCGTTTCCTGGAAACAGCGTTGTTTGTCAAAGTGATACCATTGGATATCATTTGAATCTGACTTTTCCATAGAAATGATGTCAACATAGGCACTAAAGGTCCTGACTAAAAGCCCAATTTCTGAAATAAAAATTACTACAGACAGTATATTTAACCAGCTGACAGATTGATTAGCGATAGAAATAAAGTTGTATTATTCAAATAAATGGAAGCTGTATTAACCAATCACAGAACATTTTATTTAATGAAGAATATTGTCATAGTACACTGTAACTAATCAGCCCATCAAAAGCAATCTCAACAAAGAGTACACAAAATTCAGAAGGGCTTCTATGAAAGAATGACAGATTAGGGGGGTTGGAGGACAGACCTATTGTGTGACTCATCCAGGAATTTGAAGACTTTCTTTTCCTCATCCATTAACCTTAAGCATCAGAGGTCAAGCAGGTGACTTTATTGATACATTGGACATCAGACTGTTAATGTCAGCTTCTCTCTGTGTTCCATGGTGTCCATGCATGTCTAGAAGGTCAGGATTAAAAAACGTGAGTGGACTGAATATGGATCTCTCTGCTTTTACAGAGTGAGCTTCTAATCCATTCAGACCTCAGCTCAGATACCACCTCTTCAGGGAGATCTTCCCTGACCACCTTATCCAAACCTCCCCCATACTTTCCAGTCCTCATTTTACCTTATTTTCTTCATACCACTAATCACTAATTGAAACTATGTTGTTTATTGTCCTATTTCTTTGCTAGCATTTAAGCTCCATGAAGGGAGAGCTTTTGTTTATCACTGTGACGCCAACGAATACATTGCCTGGTACATTATGTATTAAGTATTCAATATTTTTTCGGGTTCTCTACCAGAAACAAGAGGCGGATTTTCTCTGATCTTTGCTATGAGAACCTGGTAAAGCTCTTGGAGGCAAAACTCATAAAAGTGCCACCCACCTTCCCAAGGCTGGATCCTACTCTGGAGTTTTTATTCTCAAACTTGTCAGCACATAGCCTCTCGGATTTGTCCATTACAATTTAGGTTACCTACCCTGGTGTTGGATCTCTAGGAGGTTTTTCCTGGTGGGATTCACCTGTCTCCACAGTTTTGGGGGCAGAGGTTTGCCCTGTGACCTCAGTTCTCTAATGGATCCCAGAAGACTTGTTGATTTCAGTTCATTCAGCTTTTTTTCTATGGATAGGAGAGATGACTTCTAAGCACGCTGGTCTGGAAACTGGAAACCATTCACTATTTTTCATAAGTTAGTGAATAAATGCTATTGAGAATGTTCAGCTAGCAGCTGGTTCACAATTGTTTGGTCTAGTTTTGCACATCAAAACTTTATTTTAATCAATCACAACACAGTGGTACAAGGAAATGAATCTTCATACCAGTGAATGGCATTTCTCTGATGATTGAACTTTTTTTACTACGTCAGATTGTTTGCATAGTACAGAGAGTGGTATATAAAAGTTACATTACCCATTAATCAATAATTCTGTAAACTGGGGCGCCAGGGTGGCTCAGTTCGTTCAGCATCCGGATTCTTGATTTCAGCTCAGGTCATGATCTCATGGTTCATGAGTTCGATCCCTGTTGGGCTCTGCTCTCACAGAGCAGAGCCTGCTTGGGATTCTGTCTGTCTCCCTTTCTTTCTGCCCCTCTCTCCCCGACTCATACACACACACACACTTTCTCTCTCGTTCTCTCAAAATAAATAAATAAAACATGAAAAAAATAATTTCTTAAACTGAAAGCAATATATTTTAAGGGTATGGATTATAGTATAGGCTAAGTTACAGTAACAAATACTTCCGTAAGTCACTGGTTCAAACATAATAAAAGTGTATTTCTCTCCCACGCAGTCTGGAAGGAGGCGGTTGCCCAGGTTGAGTGGGTGAAAGATGAGGTAGAGACCCAGACTGAATTTAAAGAGAATATGTAATGTGGATGCTAGCTGTTTAGTTAGGAAGGACTACCTATGATCCAAATATAAATCGTGTACATGTGTGTGTATATGGGGTTCAGGTGAATCAACTTTAGCATAGCATTCAGTTTGAAGAAATATACACTCCTGTAGCCCCAAATAAGTTTAAAACTCTGTTAATATTTTATATACATTTCTCAAGAACTGATAGGGAGATCTGTGCCATAACCCACAACAATACTTCTAAAAATATCATCTCTCTTCCACACTTCTTTCATACTCCATATTTGTTCCAGAGTTTTCCTGAAATCCCCCCAAGCCCCCTGACACCCACCTTTTCTGGCTCTTCTGTCTTCTTCCTCCTGCCTCCACCTCAAGCTCTTTCTTACTGAGATCAATTCAGACTTGAGCTTCTTTTTTATGGTTTCATTTCTGCTTTGCTCATTACCTGGATTCTCCATAAGAAAAAACCTAGGGCTGACCCAGAAATCAAATCTCCTTTCCCTTGTTCTTCAATCATCTTTGTCCCTGTTGCTCTCCCTGTCTTTAGTTTTGCATTACAAAGATACCAAGAACTAGACTGGCAAAAAAAAAAAAAAAAAAAGAATTGCTTACCGTGCTGGGGGGAGGGCTATAATCTGCACAGACAGGAATGAATACGCGTTAAAACGTCTTGTTTCCATCGCACATATATCATTAAGAGCTCAAGTGAGGATAATGTGCGCCAGTGTAACTCCAAAACAGATGGAAAATCTCTCAGTTTAAAAATATTCACAAAGCTGGATTTATACAGATGTTCCACCTGAAGGCAGAGCTGAGCAAATTAATGCTCACAATGGACTATGAAAGTCTAATCTATAAAGTGAAAAGGGAAGGGAAGGAAACTGAAAATTACTGAGCACTTATTCAAGTATTGTGTTAAGCTCTTTAAACAATGTCATGTCATTTAAAACCCCCATCACCCTTCAGATCAGTGCTCTGGGCGTGGGGATCTACTACTCTCAGTAGAACACGAGTGGTGAGATTTTAAAATGCTTGTATTTTCATACCAAAAATAACATGAGAATGCTTAACACAATACAGTGTGAGTGCCTGACGAGAAGCTGTTTTGATTGTAATGCAAGTGGCTGACATTAAGCTTTTGGTTGCTGAGCCATTCATTTCAAATCTATCCATCTCAAATAAACGCACAGCCAGTGGTATGGCATGGCCACTAGCTGAACAACTCGATAAGGAGTTAGGGTGCCCCCACTTGGGAAGTTCCCTTTCCAGAAAGCCATGTATAATCTAGATAACTGACTGCTTGTGAAATCCTGCTTTTTCCTTCCTGCACCCCAGTCCCTGCCCTCTTATGTTCTAAATTCACCAAGAAACAGTGAACCCAAGAAAACCTAGGAACCCACACTTAGACCCCAAGAAAGTCAAAGACCCAGGTCCACGGTCCCTTCCTCTCCTTCTACTTATGACCTCACTATGTGGCCCTTGGACATGCTGTGTATCCTCCAGGACTTGTAATAATCCTCCCCCACCCCCAAATTCCCTTGGCTCTGGTCAAGGGGACCCGTCTGTGAAAGCCTGCTGTAAGTAATATGGACCCAGCTCATTGGCCTCGAGCATTCCTGGCCCAACGCCTTCCTAACAATTAGGCTGATACTAACAGAAATACTGGGGCATATTCTAGATCATCAGGGGGATTATCTTATAATCAAATAATGATAACCAAAGAGTCACATAGTATCTCATTGCTACCTTAATTGAGGTAGACTAATGAGAAAGGTATGAAGTCAGACTTAATATGTAGATGATACATGTATGCCAAGTAGAGGCCGAAAGACTTCACACTGTATGAAATGAATGATGGCTTGGCAGGAGTTCAAATTCGGAATAAGGCTAAGAGCTTGAGACATCCCCTGGCATGTGGCAGGATAGTCATATTCTAAAGAACATGCATCACAGCAGTATTAATATTTGAGCTCTGATGTGGTTAAGCAAGAAAACATCATCACATTGTTAATGCTATTTCCTTGAGTTTTGTTGTCTTTATGAGTATTTTAACAAATTTACAAATATGTGGTAATTTATATCAGTGTGGTAAATTGGATTATTCTTCCCAATTTTTCTCTCTTTCTCTATTATATGATTATATGGCCAAGCTTGTGTCCTGTGACTTTGCAGGACCTTTTGCTAGAGAAGGCAGAATGGTATAGGAGGCTGGGGAGATAAAAGCAACCTGTTTAGATGGCAGCAAAACATTGGCAAAGCTGTCGCTTTCAGCAACACACAGGCCAAAAAAAAAAAAAACTGTACCTAATGAACCTGTGGCATTCGACAAGAGAGTGCTCAATGAGAATGTTGATTATGTGAACAGACTGTACTTTGCTGCATTTGAAAAGGTAGAACAAGAAAGTGATGAGCTCAGAAAAATTGGTCAGTTGCAGGTAAAACCAAGAAGGAATGTAGAGAGCCTAGAAAGTCCAGAAGCTGTAAGGCTGATAAATAAAATTATTTCTCATTTCCAATCAGTGAAGGATAATATTGAAAAATACCTCGTATCTGAAAGACCTACTAAAATGGCCTCACAGAAATAACAAAATCTAAGCCCCATCTCATTAAGACAAACCTTAAGGCAATGTCTGGCAGTCGACACTTTCACCTGGACAAAATGACTTTGAGAAAAGTGGTTAAGAACCCAAAGTACTTGTAATTAAGTCTAGAGAGAGACAAGCCTCACAAAAATTACAGTGTGGATTTTGGCACACGGATTGGCTGTAATTACCTGCATCAAAAATCCAACAGATTTTTGAGAGCCCAGTTTGCAAAAGCACCACCGTCATAGATTAAGAAGCTGACTTTGAGATGGATAAAAGAGCTCTGGGCTCCCAACTGTCTACAGGTAGCAAATAAATGAGAGAGTTGCTAATATTCTGCAATTCTGTTTTCAGATGTGGCCCAGAAGAATGGGAAAGGTAGGTCATGTCTGAGGCAGAGCAAGGCCATCGAGAAAAAAGGGACTGCCACGTTATTCCCAGGGAACAGTGTCAGGGCCTAATAAAGGGCTGTTCCCTACCCTACTGGGGAAACTGGCCAATACTTTCCTGTTTCAGAGTTCCTATGGACCAGTTTACCCCTAAATGCCTCCCATTCTTTCCCTTTTCAAATAGGAGTATTTACTGCGATTTCTCTTCCCTGTTTCATGACCGTATGTTGGCATATTAGGGTGACAGAGTCCTTCCTTTTGTTTTAGCTTATAAGTATCTGGATCAAGAAGGCCACACCAATACTCTGGTTTCTCGTCAGATAGCATATATCTTTCACCTTTTATTAAAGAAGAGCCACACCTGGCCCCAATGTAAAGCACAGATCCTGAACTTTGAGCCTCTGCTGCCATGATTGGATGAGACTTTTTACACGTCTTGAGAGGCAGCGGGGAAGTACGTCACATCAGGGAGCAAAGTGAATATTATTTGAAAGAGACTTTGGTAGATTGAATGCTGTTCTCGATTCTTCATATACTTCCTGTTGCAGGTCTGTTCATCCATGCCCTTTGCCAAGGGACTTTGTAGTATCTCCACTAGAGTCAGCTGAGGATATTTCCTTGCCCCACTGAGGCTGGACCTGGCAGGAATGTTAATAAACATGATGGGGCTTTAAATACATGTGCATGATTTGGTGTGTCCCCTTCAGTCCTGTGATGCATCATTTAAAACACCCCCAAAACCCAAAGAGCCAAAGAAATCCACCAAACAGCAAAACAAAACCCTCATACCCCCTGTAGCCTCTGATCTCAAAATGAAGACATGAGGAGAAGTGATTCTACTCGTCACCTGGTACCAGGCCCCACCTAGTCCAGCTGACACCAGCCAAACCGAACTGTAAATAAAATCCCCAAATACTGAATGTGCAAGCGACTGAGATTTTGGGAGTTGTCAGTTAGGCAGTTAGTGTTAGTTGAATGATAAAATTCACATAAGAGATATAAGCATAAAGGACTCAAACCTCGTTTTATGTTTACACGGAGCTCAGTCGCAATAAATTAGAAAACATTTTGAGTTAACAATAAGGTTCTTTTTTTAAAGGTCTCCAAAGATTAATGAAGTTTTAGAAATTCTGCCTTAGATAGTTCTGATTAAACCCATTCTACAGATGAGGATATTGAAGCAACTCATCGTTGTATAGATGATGATATGAGGTCGGTGGCTTCAGGTCAGTGGGTCTGACGAGGGCTTGCCTGACTTCAGCATAAAGATTTTTCTACTATCTTCCTTGCTGCCTCTTTTTATTAGTTTTAAATATTTTCCCTTTTGTTGAGGTGACTAGTACAAGTAAAATTTGCTAAAAGAGCATACGGAGATTAAAAGAAAAAAAATGTTTTCTAAAAAGAAAGATAGAAAGGAAAAGGATAAACTGCCAAATGCAGATGATGAAACCTGGCAGAATAACTATAAGCAGAACTCTGAGTACCCAAACCCTGTCAGATACTTTTACCATCAAGGGACTGACGTACAGGCTCATGTGTCCCTACTATTGCAAGCAAGAGCTGCTTTCAAAATACTTCTGGACTTGGGGCCATCCACTAATAAGGCTGATACTAACATCAAGCATGCAGCCTGAAAAAAAGAGAATCCTGCAGAATTAGACCGGGCATGAGATACCCTTTGGGAATGAAAATGCAGATTACAAAACAAGTAGAATCTTTTTTCTCTCTTTTTTCTCTCTCTCATTTTGTTTTTTATTTGAGAGATAAGGAGAGCACCC
>NC_043709.1:105585650-105604460 GCF_006229205.1 Suricata suricatta
ACAATTGCCACTTCAGATAGCTGTGAAATTAGGTGATTAACTAGTTGGTACCTAACCTTCTAATTTCTGTATAAGTCTAATTACATGAAATAGAAGTGGGGGTTTTGATTTTTTACTTTGCTTTTCTGTTTGGAGTATCATTGAAAGTACTGTATCGTAAATGATGGAAAATAATTGCATATGTTAACAAAATAAATTGTATTAAAAAATAAAAGATTTTGAATGGAAAAAAAATAAAAAAGCTTATTTATTTATTTTGAGAGAGAAAGAGAAAGAGAGGAAGAGAGAGAGAGAGAGAGAGAGAGAGAGAGAGAGAGAGAGAGAGAGAAAGAGAGAGAGTGAGCATGAGCAGGAGAGGCGCAACAAAAGAATCCCAAGCAGTCTCCACACTACCTGCACAGAGCCTGACTCAAACTCATGAACCATGAGATCATGACCAGAGTTGAAATCAAGAGTAGGATGCTTAACTGACTGAGCCACCCAAGCACCCCAAAAGCCTTTCTAGACACAGAAGAAATGTGTAAATTCTTGGCGGTTTCCACAAACCATTCCTAAGATGTGGCATCTGGAACCCCGTTGTCAGTCACACCAGGATGAAACCCTTGCTTCCTTAAGTCATTGCCTCCTTCAGGTGAGCAGAGACCCAAATGCCACAGACACTAGAGCAGCTCCAGTGCCGATCTGTCTTTCTAGGGGGAGCTATGGCATCTACACAGGTTGCTTTCACAGAGGCAAGCTGATAACTTAAATGTGTTGTTTTTGAGCATTACTTCCTCAGTGAGTGTTGTGGGGATACTAACGTGGTAAGAAGAAGAAAAGGGAAACTAACAAGGAAAGGAGGTTAAATCTTCTACCTTTAGCCACCTATAACCAATTTTCTCACTTTAGGAAACTTCATTCCTGAAAGCTCTCAAAACATGCCCACTTCTTAATTTGACTGACCACCTCTTGGAAAAGGGCTCCCCTCCCTCCTATGCCATGCTAAGACACAGTTGCTCCGGAAGCAGTTGGGATCAGAGAAGGATGGTCATCCCATAATTGTGGGGTCTCTTTCAGGAAATAACGCGAGTGATTCAGGCTTGGGAAACTCCTTAGAAAGGTGGTCCCTGTAGACTCACCGTCCTGGTAAGATCACCCTGGTTTGGAGGTTCTCAGCAAGTGCCTGTGTCCAGCTTCTTTGTCTCTCATGGCCGTGGGGACAAAAAGAGCAACTGTTTAGCAAGGTCAAGCTCTGTTCCGGAACATTGTGAGGAAAATAACACTTCAGACAAATCAAATTCACATTGACTCACATCATGGATTTTTTGGGTCAAAATTGAGACTTCCATGGCTATATTTATTATTGATTGATTGATTGCTCTTTTCATGATCACAGGTGAGACCATTTCATCTCCATCTTTTCCTTTTCTACACCCCTCCGCTCGTTCCTTTTCAGGAGGTGCTAATCCAATTCTTTGTGTTGTGGAGGTGGATGTAGAAAAGGAGAATGATGAAAATTTTGGAAGGGGGGTTATGGATCTTACTCTCAGTGCAATTTTTGTAGTAGACTTTCTTTAAAAACCATGTTGAGCTTTTAAGATGTTTGAAACAAACTGAAAGGAACAAAATGGACATAAACACCAATTTTGTCAATTTTTAAAATGTTCAAATTTATTAATTAAATGAAATATCAAAATAATCTCAAAAGCTTGATGTGACATTTCTAATTTTTTATCAAATTAGAGTTTTTGTTCTCTCTAATCCTAAATCTATTTAAAATTTTTTTTTCTTATTTTTGAGAGAGAGACACAGAGTGTGAGCAGGGGAGGGTCAGAGAGAGAGGGAGACACAGAATCAGAAACAGGCTTCAGGCTCTGAGCTGTCAGCACAGAGCCCGATGTGGGGCTTGAACCCATGAACTGTGAGATCATGACCTGAGCTGAAGTCGGCCGCTCAACCGACTGAGCCGCCCAGGCACCCCTCGAATCCTAAATCTAGATGTGAATTGATTATAGTGCTGGCAAAATGTGACATATTGCTTATGCATAGATCTGGAAGACCACTGTACATATTCTTATCTTTAATAATTAATTTGGATAGATATTTTTCTTTTTAATTTTTAATTTAAAATTCTTTTTAATTAAAAAAATTTTAAATCAAGAAAACTATTTTAACAAACTTATTTTTATCAAAAATAAAACTTTCTAAATAAAGAATAGGCAGTAATTTATTTGACATTGGCCAGAGAAACATTTTTCTAGATACGTCTCCTCTGGCAAAGGAGATAAAAGCAAAAATAAACTATTTGAACTTCATAAAATAACAAAAGCTTTTGCACAGTGAAGGAGACCATCAAGGAAACAACAAAGCAACCTACCGAATGTGAGAAGATATTTGCAAATGATATATGCAATAAGGGATAATACCCAAAATGTGTAAAGAAGTTATGCAGTTTACCACACACACAAAGAACACAACAAATAATCCGATTAAAATGGACAGAGGACCATACATACAAATGGCCAACAGACACATGAAAAGATGCTAAACATCACTCATCATCATGGAAATGCAAATCAAAACCACAATGAAGTATCATCTTATACCTGTCAGAATGGTGAGAGTCAAAAAGACAAAAAAATAAGTGGCGAGGATATGGAGATGAAGGAACCCTCTTGCCCTATTGATGTGAATGCAAACTGGTGCAGCCACTGTGGGAAACAGTTTGAAGGCTCCTCAAGAAATTAAAAACAAAAGTACCATATGATCCAGTAATTCCACTATTGGGTATTTACCCAAAGAAAGTGAAAACACCAATTTAAAAAATTATATGGACCCTTATGTTTATTGCAGCACTATTTACAATAGCCAAGATTTGGAAACAATCTACATGTCCATGGATAGATGAATGGATAAAAAAGATGTGTTATATATATAAAATCACAATGGAATATTACTCAGCCATAAAAAAGAATGAGATCTTGCCATTGACAATGAATTTACACTGATATGAATGAATTTAGAGGGTATAGTGCTACGTGAAATAAGTCAGACAGAGAAAGACAAGTACCACATTATCTAATTTACATGTGGAATTTAAGAAACAAGACAAATGAACAAAGAAAGAAAAAAACAAACAAAAGAACAGACTCTTAAATACAAAGAACAAATTGGTGATTGCCAGAAGGGATATAGGTGGGGGATGGATGAAAGAGATAAAGGGGATTAAGAATAGACTTATGAGGAGAAACCTGGCAGGGGACCATGGGAAGGGGAAGAGAGGGGGGAAGAATTAGGGAGAGGGAGGGAGGCAAATCATGAGAGACTCTTGAATACTTAAAACGAACTGAGGGCTGAAGGCGGGGAGGGGGGGAAAGGGAAAAGAGGTGGTGGTAATGGAGGAAGACACTTGTGGGGAAGAGCACTGGGTGTTATATGGAAACAAGCTTGATAATAGACTATAAAAAAAAGTAGACTTATGATGATGAGCACTGAGAAATGTATAAGACTGTTGAATCCTTATATTGTGCACATGAAACTCATATAACATATGTTAATTATAGTTCAATACAATTTTTAAATAAAACTTTTTAATATTTTAATTATTCAGAGGTACATAAAAAATATCCAATCTTTCTGAAAATAGTTTAACACTTTGGTGTATATTCTCCTAGACATTACACATACCTCCATATATATATGGGCTTCTAAACAATTATTTAGTATTTTATGTACTAGAATTATTTATTCCTCTATCAATTGAGCATTTAGGTTATTTCTAATTAAATTTATATTTTGAATAATGTTGAAACACTATGTAGAAATACATTTTTACTCACTTAAAAGATTATTTGTAAGAAAGATTTCTGGAGGGGTGCCTGGGTGGCTCAGTCGGTTGAGCATCCGGCTTCGGGTCAGGTCATGATCTCGTGGTTCGTGGGTTCAAGCCCCGCATCGGGCTCTGTGCTGACAGCTAACTCAGAGCCTGTCGCCTGTTGCCTGTCGCCTGTCTTCAGATTTTGTGTCTCCCTCTCTCTCTGACCTTCCTCTGCTCACACTGTCTCTCTCTCTCAAAAATTAAAAAAAAACATTAAAAAAATAAAGATTCCTAGAAATGATATATACTTAACTAGACTTTCTGCATTTAAAATTATTGTAGATGCTATCTAATTATTTTCCAGAAACCTCTACCAGTTTACAACTGCATCAAAAATAGGTAATTTCCCCCCAAAATTCCTTTGGATTTTTGTACAATCACCAAAAAAAGGACATTTTAAAAATATTTTTAAAAGTTTATTTATTTTGAGAGAGAGAGAGAGAGAGAGAGAGAGAGAGAGAGAGAGAGAGACAGAAAGAGAACTAGTGGGGAAGAAGCAGAGAGAGAGGGAGACAGAGGTTCTGAAGTGGGCTCTGTGCTGTCAGCAGAGAGCCGAATGTGGGGCTCGAACTCATGAGCCATGATATCATGACCTGACCCGAAGTCTGGTGCCTAACTGACTGAGCCACCCAGGTGCCATAAAAAAGGACATTTTAAATACTTCCTTTCCAGTTTGTATACAATTTTTTCTCCTTCTATTTACTAAGACTTCCAATCAAATATTGAATGGAAGTGGTGATATCAATCATCTTTGTCTTGATCTTATCTTTAATGGGATTGTTTTTATAGTTTATAAGTAAATATGGTGCTTACTATGTGTTTTTGATAGATATCCTTTATCAGATTAAAAGAGTCATTATGGATTGAATGTTTGTGTCCCCCTCCCCCCCATTCAAGGTAGAGCCTTTGGGTCGTAATTAGGTTTAGATAGGGTCACAAATGTTAGGTTCCCAACATGGGATTAGTATCCTAATAAAAGGAAGAACACGAGCTCTCTCCCTGTCCCTGTTTTTTCCCTCTCCCCTTCTCTCTGCCATGAGGGGACACTGTGACAAGGCAGGTATCTGCAAACTAGAAGGAGGCTTCTCATTACACTCTGAACATGCTAACACCCTGATCTCAGACTTTGATCCTCAATAACTATGAGAAACAGATTCCCGTTGGTGGTCATCCAGTGTCTAGCATCTTGTTATGGCAGTGCCAGCTGATTAATATAGGAATTTTCTTTTGAATCAATTAGGGTGTTCTCAGCTGCATGTAATGGAAAGGGTAATTAGGTATGGCTTAAACATTAAAGGCATTTATTACCTCCCTTAAGAACTTTAGGGTTTCAGGGAATTCCAGGGCTGGGCAACCTCACAAACGCATCAGGGGCATGAGTCCCTTTGTCTTTTCACTTCGGTGGTCAGCACACTGAGTTCCTACACACATGTAGGAATTCCTGGTTTTTCTCATGATCTTGAAATTGCTGCCGCAGTTCCAGGTGTCACACTCAAGACAACTTTTTGAGGCAGAAATGGGAATATGTGTGACTTTCAAAGTGAGGAGACCTTGCCAGCTATCTAAGGCACACTTACACTAATGTCTCACTGTTCAAAATGGAGTCATAAACAATGAGATCACCGTGAAGAGCTTGCTTCAGTGAAGATTTATACTCTGGGCTGGGGAGGAATCTACTCTTCCTGCAAGATTTGTTGCTTTAATTCTGTATCGCTGGATAACCAATTACCCTCGAATTTAGCAGCTTAAAATAACAAACATGTATTATGCCACACAGTTTATGAGACGTGGAATCTGGGAACAGCTTAGCTGGGTGATGGTGGCACTTGAAAGTTCTTAATGGGGTTACAGTGAGGTTGTCAGGCTGAGTGGCAGTAATCTGAAGGCTTGACTAGGACTGGAGGATCTGCTTCCAGAGTGGCTCAGGAACACGGCTGGTGGGGGTGAGGGGCTCCTGGCTGGCTTCAGCTAAGGTGTTGGCTGAGGTCTTGAGTTCCATGCCACGTGAGCCTCTCCACAGGGCTGCTCGCTCATGACTCAGGAGCTAACTTCCCTTGGGGCAACCACAAGAGAGGGCGAGGGGGAAGCTGTACTGCCTTCAGTGACCCAGTCCCTTAAGTCACACACGGTCACTTCCACTTTATTCTGTTCATCAGAAGTGAGTCAATAGTAGGCTCTACCTCTTGCAGAAATGAGTATCGAAAAATTTGTGGACATATTTCAAACCCATCACAATTGCCATCAGAGAAGAGTGGATAAAGGTAGAGGTTCTTTAAGGAGGGAAGAAGTGAGGGTGGCTAATGAGACAAGTGATCCTTCTACCTTCCACTCTTGGTTTGCTAGTTTTTGTTCGTTTGTTTTTGTTTTGTTTTTTAATTATGTATACTTGAGGGGTACTGGGTGGTTCAGTCCGTGAAGTGTTTGACTCTTGGTTTCGGTTCAGGTCACTGTTTGTGAGATCGAACCTCCGGTTGGACTCCGCGCCAACAGTGTGGCGCCTGCTTGGGATTCTGTCTCTGCCCCTCCTGTGCTCTCTCTCTCACTCTCTCTCACAATAAATAAATTCCACACACTTGAATTTTATCAAATATCATTGCAATTATAGAGATAAATGTAACATTTTCTTCTATTATCTTGTCTAGTTCTAGTATTAAAGATATGCTAACCTCATAAAACGATCCGGGCAGCTTTTCTTCTTTTTCTATTCTCTGAAAAATAAGCTATGTCTAGCTGTTTCTCTTTTGCTATACTTGCTTAGCTTTTTTTTTTTTTTTTACCCAGAGGTATCTTTTAATCTGAAAATTTGTCATTCTGGAGTGTGTGGTGTTTTCTACCACTGCATTTTCTTTTTCTAATAATTATATTTAAACTTGGGCTCCACCAGGATCCCACGATATAGTCCCTCTGCTTTCTTTGGAGAATGGTTTCTTGGGCTTTATTCTGGGGAAAATGCCACAGCTTCTGCGGAGCACTAGTCTAGTATGTCTGTAAAGTTTTAAGTAGGCATCCGTCTACCAGTGCATGAGTCCCTTTGACTCTGGGTTTACAGACTCTGCCTGAGGTGGCTGAGAGGGCTCGGGATGGGAAGACTGTCATGTCCTTCTCTGGCAGTCTCCTATATGTGCTTGGACTTTCGGGCACTCAGCTCCAGTTTCTTCATAAATCTGAACTCATTTGCTTCATGTACTCGAGAAACCCTTCACGATCTCTGCTTTACTGATGATACTAGTCCTTGGTTTCTAGCACTTTATGAATTTATTCCTTTTGCTCTTTGTCTCCTTGGAAATTGCAATGGGATTTTTGGAGGAAGGATAACAAACCTTGTCATAATAAGGCTGCCATTTTGACTGCACGTCTGTTGCTACTATTTACTGTGCACATAGAACTTGACCCCCACACAAGAATGTCCACAACTACAGCATTTAGAAACCATTATCATTTAAGATGTACATTATGAAAAGAACATATGCATACTGTAGAAAACTTGGAAAATGGGGGCACCTGGGTGGCTCAGTTGGTTAACTGACCAAATCTTGATTTCAGCTCAGGTCATGGTCTCATGGTTTGTGGGTTTGAGCCCCACATTGAGCTTGCTGCTGTCAGCCCAGAGCCTGCTTTGCATCTTCTGTCTCCCTCTCTCTCTAACCCTCCCCAGCTTGCTCTCTCTCTCTAAAATAAATAAACATTATTAAAAAAAAAAAAACAAACTTGGAAAATGTAAAAATATGCAAGGAAGTGAAAAGGGTCCATTGCCTCGAAACAATTACCTTTATCAGACCTGGGTATTTTCTTGTAATCCTATTAAATATTTGTAATCATATGTTATATATACTTGTAGATCTTTTGTATTTAGCATTATACCAGAAGTCTCTTTTAGTGTTATGGCTTGCTTTGTAATGGTAGTCATATTTATTTATTTATTTAATTTAAGAAAATATTTTTTTTATTTTTGAGAGAAGGACAGAATGTGAACAGGGGAGGGGCAGAGAGAGAGGGAGACACAGAATCTGATGCAAGCTCCAGCTAGGAGCTGTCAGCACAGAGCCCGATGTGGGGCTGGAACCCACAAACCATGAGATTATCACATGAGCTGAAGTTGAGGCTTAACCGACTGAGCCACCCATGCACCCCGGTAGACTTACTTTTTAAGTGATAATTTTCATAATTCTAAAATCTTACTAAAAATCTGACTATGGCTTTTCATGTTCTTTAGAGCATATCATTTTTCTGTTTTCATGGGTTTTTCTACCAGTCCTTGGATTGTGCTTTCTCTGAGTAAGGGTTGTTCACCTTTTATCTTTCCACGAGCTTTCCTATTATTTTCTTTGCTGTTGTGTATTTATATATATTCAGTGTCATTTTATTACTGTTAGGCAACTCGACCAAGATGTTCTCTCTCATCTGAACGTTAGTGAGTCATCTTGATTCCCATCTCATTTCTCTGAAACCTCAGAATATCTAGGACTGGGTGCTGGTGTTCCAAATGCTTTTGGAAGCCTGGGATTCTGGATGAAGAGAGAAAGTTCAGGGAGTACCTGGGTTCTGGTCTTTAGTGAATGAGTCCTGATCTTTCTTGTGTAATTTAATATAAAGGCCTGTATTGGGATTGATTCCACCTCGGCAGTGGCATTTCTTACTCCCTTAGGTAATTTCTTTAAGCTTCAAGTCCTTTCCCCAACTCAGCCTGTAGCACTTCTGCTATGAGTCACTTCCTTCCCCTCTCCTGACTCTTCAGAGCAGCTGTACACACACTTCTCTGGCTTCTCTCTCTTTTTTTTTTAATAGCAATTTTATTATGATAAAATTTACATACCGTAGGGGTGCCTGGGTGGCTCAGTTAAGTGTTCGACTCTTGGTTTTGGCTCCCGTCATGATCTTATGGTTCATGAGTTTGGGCCCCACCTCAGGCTCTGTGCTGATGGTGCAGAGCCTGCCTGGGATTCTCTCTCCTCTCCCCCTACTTGTGCTCTCTCTCTTTCTAAAAATAAATAAATAAACATTTAAAAATTCATATACAACAAAATTCTTCATTTTAAAGTGTGCTTACTGTTTTTTAATGGATTTGCAGTGCTGTACACCATCATCACTATTTTCATTGCCCTAAAGAAGGAATCCTCTCCCCAGTAGCAACCCATTCTCATTGTCCTCTCCCCTCCTCCACCTCCCTAGTTTCTGGAAATTGCTGATCTACTTGTCATGGATTTGCCTGTTCAGGACATTGCATACCCATGAAATCATACAGTATGTGACCCCTTGTCATTTACCATGATATTTTCAAGGATCATCCATGTACTTTTAAAAAAGTGTGGTAAAAACACTCAATATTGAAAGCTACATTCTTAAGAAAATTTTGAGTATACAGTACAGTATTGTCTATGGGCACAATGTTGTACAGCAGATCTCTAGAACTTACTCATCTTGCACAACTGAACGTTTACACACATCGATTAGCAGCTCCCCATTGCCCCTCTCCCAGCCCCTAGCATCCACCATTCTATTCTTTGTTTCTATGAGTTCCATTATTTTAGATTCTTCATAGAAGTAGAATCATGCAGTATTTGTCCCATGACTGGCGGACTGAACTTAGCATCGTGTCCTCAAGTTTCATCCGTGCTGTCACATATTATAGGATTTCCCTCCTTTTCAAGGCTTAATAATATTTTGCTGTACTTACATGCTGCATTTTCTTCATTCAAGTTGTTTGTTTATTCTGTTGTATGAATAGGCCACATTGTACATCAGTTAATAAATGTTTGGGTTGTTTGTACTTTTTGGCTATTATGAGTAATGCTGCTATGTCTCCTGGGTTTTAAGGCGGGGGAAGGGGGTGGATATTTTGATGCAGGTATTCTTGGATGGGGGTATGGGTGGAGAGGAGAAGTTGGAATCCTCTTAGAGCTCTCTGCCCCATGTTCCCTCTCTACCGGTAGACTTGCCTTCTTTCTCCTTTGCTTTCTGTTACAGCAAATCCTTGTTTATCACTGAGCTATTTGTGCCCCATGAGGGACTGCTCTGCAGTGTCCTCCATGTCTTCTAGTCAAGAAAAGCAGGAATGGTGAGCTACACTTCCTTGTTACTGGTAACACACTGGCTTGGGCAAAAGGCTTCTCCTTCTACAAGCGTATGCTGCTTCTCATGTTCCATACAGCTTCCCACTGTCCCAAATAAGCCTCCCCTCACACTGTGTAGGAGTCACAGGAACAGTTAGGATTTTATGTACTCACCTTCTTCCTCCCTCTCACTTCCCACTGTTCTAGGATGGAGAGTTAGGAGCTCATCCAAATTAACTAATTTATTGGTCTCTTTCTTGCTCTGACGGCCACTTTTCTTTTCTTTTCTTTTTTTTTTTTTTTAATGTTTTTGAGAGACAGAGAGCATGAGCAGGGGAGGGTCAGAGAGAGAGGGAGACACAGAATCTGAAGCAGGCTCCAGGCTCTGAGCTAGCTGTCAACACAGAGCCCAATGTGGGGCTCAAACCCACGAACTGTGAGATCATGACCTGAGCCGAAGCTGGACATTTAACCGACTGAGCTACCCAGGCGCCCCAACTGCCACTTTTCAAGCAAGCATTTATTATAAGAAGATAGCCTTCTCTCTGAGTGTTGTTTTTTCTTAAAACTTTGTTTCTTAAAATAGTGTTCTGTTTTTAACCTAATTTTGCTCATTTTATTAGTTTTAAGGGAATGGACATCTTATGATTTGGCCTCATTTTTTTGTTTGTTTCAGGAAAGTCTTCAGGCAACTCTCCAAATATTGTTATAAATTATTTATTTAATTGCTTTAATGATCCATGGAGTGAATGTAACATGATTTATTCCCGAATTCCCTTATTTTTAGACATTGTGTTTGTTTTCATTTTTGGCTATTATACATAATGCTTGGAGGAGCGATTTTCATATAAATCTTTTTGTTTTGAGATCATTTTCTTAGGTTAAACTACCAGATATGTAATTATCTGACCAAAGAATACATTGGTGTTTAAGGTCCTTGGAACATCTATGCCTAATTTTGTCCCCAAAAGATTGTTCTAACTTGCATTCCCACCAGCAAGGGTTAAGTGTGCCCCTCTGATTGAATTTTTGCTTTTATTTAAACAAAACAAATCAACAAAACACATAACTAACTTCTTGTTGTTAGAATTTACAGCACTATGAGTTAGAAAGAGCATATATATACTTGCAATTGCCTTAAAAGGCATAAAGGTGTGACAACGCTATTGTTATTTCGCTTTGTGTACCTGTGTACTTGTTGATTACTAGTGTTTATTTCAATGAAGAAAGATGTATGTTAGATCAGTGTGATCTAGCAACTTGGGTATAAGTACGTAGAGTTTTCAGAATCTTGACCTTTAGCTGGGTCACTATTTTTTATTGAGGTAGACATACACACTGAAACATATGGTATACTGCATAGTTTAAGCTGCGCAATTTGATAAATTTGACATATGTATACACCCATGAAACCATCAAGCCCAATCAAGATAAAGGATATTTCCATCATGTCTAAGTTTCCTCTTGGCCTTTATATTCTTTCCAGATCCTTCCAATGCTCCCACTCCCCAATCTGCTTTTTGTTGCTGAAGATTAGTTTGAATTTTGTAGTGTTTTAAATAAATGAAATCATAAATTACATACTCTTTTCTTTGGTGTCTGGCTTCTTTCAATCAGTGTAACTATTTCAAGAGTCATCAATATTGTTGTGTTTCTAGTGTGAGGCCATTACCAAAGAGTTGCTATGAACATTTGTGTACAAGGCTTTGCATGGACATAGGCCTTCTCTTCTTTGGGTAATTACCTAGGAGTGAAAAGTCTGGATCATACAATAGGTATACACTTAATTTCTAAAGAAACTGTCAAACTATTATCCAAAGTGAATGTCACATCCTATCAGCCTGGTATGAGAGCACCATTTCCTCCACATCATCACCAACACTTTGTATAGTCAGTTTTTTTGGTGTTCAGACATTCTGATTCCAGTGGGTGTGTACGGCATCTCACTGTGGTTTTAACTTGTATTTCCAGCTGGGCTACTTCAGTGCTATAAGGATATGCAGTGATGTGGTGGAATCATCGTTTGTGCCCCTTTTTGTAGTTTTGTGATGTTGGATAAATTATTTAATCTCTCTGTGCCTTGGTTTACTCATCTAAAAAACCCCAAAGATGATGAAAACTTTATTACATACTTTAAAAAAGTTGTTATTAAAATTAATGGACATTGTGAATGTAAAATCCTTTGTAAATTACATAAGTAATAGATTTTGTCATGATGATGGCTAAATTGCTGCATGATTTTGTGCAAACCCACTTCATCTTATTTGAGGATTACTTTCCAGTTCTGTAAATTGAGGGGCCAAATAAGGTGGCCCTTAAGTTTTCTTCAAGTACAAAAATGTCCTTGTCTAAAATATACTGATGGTCCAATGCTACATATATATATGTATGTATGTATATATATATACCACATTTATGGAAAAGTACTCCTTAATATAGAAAAAATGATAGTTAAACATTTAAAAACATGCATATTTTATATTTTCTTATTATCTTAGCTACAACAAATTTTAAAAATTTACCACAGATTCCTATTTTTTATGTGGAGGTGGTTACTAATAAGTCCTTCTTTTGTTTCTGTGATTAATCTTTCCAGAGAGAAAGCCATTTTAGCATTTATACACAAATTCATCTTCTGTATTCCAAATAATCCAAATAATGTGATAATTTCACTAAATATCATACAGTCGGCTTGCGGCTTTTTTGTAAAGTTTAAAACACTGTATCTGCCTTTTCAGATCAAGAGCCAGGCAATTTGGGAATGCTAAAAGGTCTAGAAACCACTTTTACTTTGATTTGTATATAAATGAACTCATTTAAAGGAACACCTGGTTGGAACTGAGAAAACCAAGGGAACTGTGCTGTAGAGCTATTGGAAGTTTCCAGGCTCCCTATTTTAATAATTTTCTGCCAAACATCTGTTTCATTGCTTAACATCAAGTAAACAAATAATATGAAATTTGATAGACTAGCATCTCAACATTGATTTTCAAATTATTAAGAGATTTAAGAATATAGCTAATTGTACCTAATTAATGTATTTCTTAGCAGTTGACACAAACATATTTATTCCCTGATAATTTCAGTGACTTCATCAATATTTTATGATGCAGTTTAACTGCTTGGTTTGAAGTATACTCACAGTGACATGTTTTTTTCCTTCAAGTTTTCTTGAAGACATTATAATTTTTCCATAGATTTTAACAGTAATTTGTTAGATTGGAGAAAAAGAGTAGCAATTAGGAGTCAATTTCCTCCTTCAAGTCCTCTGGTATTTAGCAGATCAGTCTCCCATTTCTGAGTAAAAATTCTGTTTTTTCAATGTTTTATTTCATCACTTTAACATGCTTCTTTAGTTCTCAGTACTCCATTTCAGGGCTTGATATTATTGGATTTGTTTTCCCAACAGTTGTAGAATTACAGTGATGGCTCCAGTTCTTTCTCCCTGTTTTCACACTCTTGGCCATCTCATTGCAAGTGAATGGAGTGACGGCCCATCCCTCAACACTGGGCTCAGCAAGCTGACTTGCTTTGGCCTAATGGGATGTTAGCTGACCTGACACAAGAAAAGTCTGGGAAAAGGATGTCTGTGACTGACACCTTGGACACCACTATGAGACTATCTTTGGGCTAGCCTACTGGAGGATGTGAGAAATGGGGGTTAGAGCCATGGTCACCCTGGTAGTGCCTAGCTACCTGGATCAGACAGTGGCCAGCTGACCCTCAGTTGTGTGAACTGGTCCAATGAAGATTGGCAGAACTGCTAAGCCAATCCTCAAGTCACCCCAGATGCATGACTCATGAACACAACATTCTCTGTCAGTGAGGGTCCGTGACTGTTTTGCATTGTTATCATCACAATAGATAAGGACACATTATCCAAGTCCTAGTTCTAAGCAACTTCCCGCACATATATAACATTTTTTTAAACTAAGCAGACTATAAATGTAGAACAAAAAGATTCATCATTCGGTCAAATTTTGCAACTATCCCAGGAATCTCCTGCATTGTTGATAGTGAATGAGAAAAAGTCTTATACCCACATTGTTTGGATGGATTTATTAATACCATTTGAACTTTTATTAGGAAGGATAAAAGCCAGAAAGAGAGTTTGATGCTTTTCTGACTTAAGTAAATTTAAGTAAGGGTCTTAAAGAAACATGGAGTTCCATTGCTAGTTTGAAGTGCAGTTAGGTGAAACAGTTACATTGGTTCTCAACCCTGGCTGCATATTAGAAGCACTGGGGGAGAGTTCCAAAAATGCCCATGCCCAGGCCCTGTCCCAGACCACTGGCATTGCCATTTCCGAACGAGGCCCAAGTTTATACAGTTTAGCAGCTCTCCCGGTTTTCTAAAGTGTAGCCCAGGCTGGCAGATGTTGTTTCCCTAAGAGGAGTGATTACATTATATAGGAGATAATGTTAAACATTTCAGTCTGACCTAGAAAAGTAGGTTTCTTACAAGAAAGGTAGCACTTGGTCAATTCTATGGTGATGAGGTACAGAACAGAATGGCTGTAAAACATGAAACATATAGACACTGACTGGAAGGCCTTTTCTTCCAACATAGGTAGGCATTCACGACCTTGTTAACACATTATTGGCATGTGGGGGTTTTCTTTTTGAAGTTTTTATTTAAATTCCTGTTAGTTAACATATAGTGTAATATTAATTTCAGGTGTACAATATAGTGATTCAGCACTTCCGTACATCACCTGGTGCTCATGACAAGTGCATTCCTTAATGCCCACCACCTATTTCACCCACCTCCCCACCACCACCCTTGGTAACCATTGTTTATTCTTTATATAGTTAAGGGTCTGTTTCTTGGTTTGCCTCTCTCTCTCCTTGTTCATTTGTTTCATTTCTTAATTTCCAGGTATGAGGGAATTCCATGTGTTTCTCTAATGGACTTATTTCTCTTAGCATAATATTCTCTAGCTCAATCCACTCATCATTGCAAATGGCAAGATTTCATTCTTCTTTGGCTAGTAATATTCTACTATGTGTGTATATCTGCCAATTTGTTGGATTATTCATTTTTGGGGTGTTGAGTTTCATAAATTCTTTTTATATTGTGGAAACAAATCCCATATCAGATATGCCATTTGCAAATATCTTCTCCTATTCTGTAGGTTGCCTTTTAGTTTTGTTGATTGTTTCCTTTGTTGTGCAGAAGGTTTTATTTTGATGAAGTCACAAAAGTTTATATTTGCTATCTAGAAAGAAGTTGCAATGGCTGCTATCAAAGATGTTACTGCCTGTGTTCTCCTCTGGGATTTTGATAGTTTCCCATCTCACATTTTTGTCTTTAATTCATTTTTAATTTATATTTGTGTATGGTGTAAAAAAGTGGTCCAGTTTCATTCTTTTGTATGTGGCTGTCCAGTTCTCTTAGCACCTTTGTTGTAGAGACTCTTTTTCTTTTTTTATGTTTATTTATTTTTGAGATAAAGACAGAATGTGTGTGGGGAAGGGTCAGAGAAAGAGAGAGACACACAGAATTCAAAGCAGGCTCCAGGCTCCAAGCTGTTAGCATAGAACCAGACTTGGGGTTCGAACTCACGAACTGTAAGATCCTGACTTGAGGCAAAGTTGGATGCTCAACCAACTGAGCCACGTAGGCACCACAGGAGACTTTTTTCCCATTTTATATTCTTTCCTGCTTTGTCAGCGACGAGCTGGCCGTATAGTTATGGGTTCACTTCTGGGTTTTCTATTCTGTTCTATTGATCTATATGTCTATTTTATTTTATGTTGATTTATTTATTTTGACAGAGAGAGTCAGAGAGAGAGGGAGAAAAAGAGTCCTAAGCAGGCTCCATGCCATCAGTGCAGAGCCAAACATGGGGCCTGAACCCATGAATTGTGAGATCATGACCTGAGCCAAAGCCAAGAGTCAGACGCTTCACCAACTGAGCCACCAAGGTGTCCCCATGTGTCTGTTTCTGTGCCAGTACCATACAGTCTTGATGATTATTGCTTTGTAATGTAACTCGAATTGTGATGACTCCAGCTTTGGTTTTGTTTCCAAAGATGCTTTGGCTATTCGGGGGTCTTTGTAGTGGTTCCATACACCTTTTAGGACTGTTTTAGTTCTGTGAAAAATGTTGTTGATATTTTGATAAGGATTGCATTAAATGTGTAGACTGCTTTGGGTAGTATAGATGTTTTAACAATATTTTTTCTCCCAACCCATGAGCATGGAATGTCTTTCCATTCCTTTGCATCATCTTGAATTTATTTCATCAGTGTTTTACAGTTTTCCGAGTAAAGGTCTTTATTTCACTTTTTTGGTTAGGTTTGTTCTTAGGTATATTGTTTTTGGTGTAGTTGCAACTGGGATTGATTCCTTAATTTCTTTCTGCTATCAGCATGTGTTTTCATCTAACAATTTCTACCTGTCTTATTCAGTGTGCACACAGTTCAACAATCTCCTAACTTTCTAAAGCTTTTCATTAACAATCGCTCCTTGAACCCTTCAGTCTCTGCTTCCCCTAAGCATGTACTAACCAGAACTGAAATACAGGAGAGTTGAGTGCCTCTAGAAATCAAGAGCTGCAACAGAGATTATGGGTTTGAAAGATGGCAATTATTATTTCTGTCTCCAAGGCAGGTTGAGCTACTGTTTGAATACTTTGAATGGTAATATTACTTGCTAGGATAAGAATCTAGCTCTGAATTCCGATAGACCTGGATTCAAAAAATGTTTTTGTCATTTACTAATTGTTTAAAAAAATTTTTAATGGTTATTTCTTTTTGAAGGAGAGAGAGAGAGAGGGAGAGAGAGAGACAGAGCATGAGTTGGGGAGGGGCAGAGAGAGAGAGGGAAATGCAGAATCCAAAGCAGCTTCAAGCACAGAGCTGTCAGCACAGAGCCTGATGCGGGGCCCAAACTCACAAACTGTGAGATAGTGACCTGACCTGAACCAAAGTTGGATGCTCAACCAACTGAGACACCCAGGCACCCCTATCACTTACTAATTTTAGTATCATCACTTAAAAATAGGGATAGTAATGCTCACTTGCTCATGAGGTTGTTGTGTGTGTTAAATAACATAATGCAGAAAAATGTCCCTCACAGTGTTTGGCACATGGTAGTACTCAATAAAGGTTGCCTATAATAATGGTAATAGTTGTTTTGATTACTATTATATTACAAGGTAATTGATCCTGTTTTATAGCATTGAGTAGCTCTGAATGATATTTAGGCCAATATATATTTTCTTAGAACTTCCAATGACTGTGTCATAGTCTGAAGTTTTGGGAGTTAGGACTTCAACATATGAATTTGGGGCAAGGGCACAATTAAGCCCATAACACAAAAGCTTTGGAATCTTCTCCCAGAGTTGGAATCCAGAGCACAGTGACAAAGGGCAGAGCATGGCAAGGGCTGATTTATTATGGGAGGGTGTCTTGGAGGGTCTTTCCATTAGTACCCAAGACTGTTGTCTTTCACGAAACCTGGTTCTTTACTTTCTCTTCTTTTCTATGAGTAACCCCCATTTCACTGTGATACATTCATTTCATTCCCCTTTAAGCTAGCCAGAGTCAGTTTCTATTGTTTGCAATTAAAAAACCCTCTCACTGACACCTACCCCTAAGTCTGTTCATATGTGGACTCTAGACCACTTGTGCTGAAAGCCAGCATCACCCTTGCTACCAAAACTGACAAATTCCCCACCTGAGATGGACCTAAAGAGAACTCCCTATTTGTGCATGTATGCCCACAGATCTTTTGCTTTACAATTGGATTAAATTATTTGTCTGCTTAATAGTAACCCATTCAAAGAATATGCGCTGTGAAAAGATTAGGAGAAAGTGCTCAATTAAAAGAAAAATTCTGTTGATCACTGAAAACCTTTAATTTTTTTGGTCTAGTTAATAATTGTGAAAGCTCACATGACAAAGATCAGGAAAAAAGCTGGCCTATGGAAAAGTTAAGCTGATGGAGCACAAGTTTCAGATGCAAGAAAGGTGCTGCTCGGGAATAAAAGGTTTCGACTGGAAGTCAAACCTAGAATGCTTGATTCTAGGGTAGTAACTCTGACAGAGATTATTATTTATACTCAGTGTCCACCCCCCCTTCTTTTTCTGGTATTAGACTATTTTAGTGGGGCACCCAGAATAAAGGTGCCAGTTCACAGCCTCTCTTGCAGGTAGGTGTGGCCATGTGACTATCCCATCTATTGGAAGGGATACATGTACAGAGATATGGATAGCTTCCCTTTCATTCTTTATCATGGCTAATTATGGATCTAGTGAGCTTTCTTAGATTATGCAGACAAGTGGGGCACTGGGTGGCTCAGTCAGTTAAATGGCCAACTTCGGCTCAGGTCATGATCTTGGGGTTTGTGAGTTCAAGCCCTGCATTGGGCTCTATGCTGACAGCTCAGAGCCTGAAGCCTGCTTCAGAGTCTGTGTCTCCTCTCTCTACCCTTTCCCTGCTCACACTCTCTCTCTCTGTCTCTCAAAAATAAATAAACATTAAATAAAAGATTATGCTGACAAGGGCAACACCTCGGAACAACACTCCGTCAAGAGAGGAGTATGGCCATCTGCTGATTTTATGGGACAGACCCTTGGTACCAGCTTGGATATTTGTGTGGTGGAGGAAAAGAAGCTTCTTTCTTGTTTCAGATTCTATATTTTGGCTTAGACTGAGGCAGTATCTATGTCCCACCTGATATAGTGGCCATTAATATGCTTTCTATTTTTGGCTGAAATATTGGGGTAATGGTGGAAAATGGGAATATAACCGAATTAGAACCATTGGTGATGAGTTGTATTCAATGTGCTCAGTGAACAATAAACATGTATGATATTCAGTTTCATCACATGTTTAAAGTGGGAGGAAGGCCCTCAACTTCAATAAGAAACATTATATTATAGGTGCGTTTGGGTG
>NC_043709.1:105604560-105633273 GCF_006229205.1 Suricata suricatta
GAACTCACAAACTGTGAGATCATGACCTGAGCCAAAGTCGGATGCTTAACCAACTGAGCCACCTAGATGCCCCTAGGGTTGAGATTCTTAACTGGGGTCCATGAGTGAATTTATGAGTCTGTGAGTTCACTCACTGAAATGACAGTCACAATTTTGAGGATGTAGATCTATAGCTTTTAACAGATGCACACAAGTATTCATAACCCACATAGATTAAGAGCCTGTCATGTATTGGATAATAGATATGAAATCAGAGTTTAATATAAGCTGGCTCTATACCATTAAAACATTAAAACAGCTTAATCCTTGGGGCACCTGGGCGGCTCAGTCAGTTAAATGTCTGACTCTTGGTTTCAGCTCAGGTCATGATCTCATGGTTTTTTGGGTTCAAGCCCTCCATCAAAAGCCTGCTTGGGAATCTATCTCCCACTCTTTCCCCTTCCCCCACTTGTACTGTCTCTCTCTCAAAATAAATAAATAAACTAAACAACAACAACTAAACAGCTTAATCCTTTTGGAATGACAAAAGCAGAACATCTATTGCAACAGCCCATGGTTTTCAAAACCTTGTTATTTTTCTTCAGTTGTAAAAAGTCTTGCTTGCTCTCTGTGATACTGTAGCCAGAGCCTTGCAGGGACTGCTTAATGGAGAGTATAACTCAAGATTGGAATAAGAGTCTGATGTTTACTGCATCAGTTTCAAAGTCCAGCTGTAAATATAGTGTAGTTGAGAAATGGAGCAGTGCAATCTTTTCAAGTTTGAAACAAGTGATGCATAGCCAAATACTTTGAACTGTTTGCTTGTTTAAGAAGAAATCTATTTCAAGATTTGATTACCACTAACTCAGACAACTTTTTCATCACTAAGTCCTTTCAATTCCATATCATGTGTTTCAAATTTTGTCTGCATAACTTATTTTTGTTCTACTTTTCTGTCAAAAACAATGTGGAAATCCCAGGTTATATAATTGAGGACTTGGAGAGGCAATATACATCCAGCCAACCAAAATAAAATGAAAGCTGTTATCATGAAACATGCTTAGGGAAGTCTATCCTTTTTTCAGTTAAGAGTGCCAACGTTTGTGATCTTAGAATGGAGTCAAAGGAAACGAATAGGTTTTCCTTAATGCAACCATGTGCAAAATCATTCTTTACCATACAAATGATTCATAAAAATACTTGTGCATTTTTAGATACCCATGAGAACAAATCAATTTTAAGTAAAACTAATTTTATAGTATACCTAGAAGCTGAAATCATTCTATTCACCTTCCTTATGTGGGTTTATTGCCTATCCATTTGACAAGTCAAGTGAAAGTCTCTGCAAGCCCTCTCTGTATTTAGAGCAAATACTGAAGTGCTAATTTCTTTCTTCCTCCTTGTTGTGTCAAGTTGATCATGCAGTTCACTGGAGTTACTGTCAGAAGGAAAATGTTGCATGGCTTTGAACTAATGTCTCGTCTGTCTGTAGATTTTTAAATTCCCATGTGGATGTTCTAAGAAGAAGAGGTTACCAATGTGCAGAGTTTTAAGAGTTCACGGGAGATAAGGCAGTGTCTGGGCAATTGAGATTTCCTTGTGGAGGGGCACAGAGGGGAGTAGGAGACTTTTCTTTCTGATAGCCACCTGATAGAAGAAGGAAAACGTTCCTCTGTGATGTGGCAGCGCAGAAAAGCTGACCATTACTGGACTGGCTATTGTATAAAATTGCCACAAAAATGCTTAATAAAGAGAAAATGAAGAGCATATGGACTCTAGTCCATGAAAACACTTCATGAAAATACTCAGGAAAAGAAAGAACAAAGAGCAATCTTTCCAATGTATATGGAAGAAGTAAGATGTTTTCCTAAATTTTTCTGTCACTGTCAGCATTTTGGATGGAAATATGCTGTAAGAAAAAGATTAGCTCTAGTTTGCTCAGAAAGAATTTTCCCTGCAAATAATCCTGTGTGTTTTTAATATGTCAGGTTTACAATGCCAATCAGCTCTACTTGGTAATTTTCAATATGACTTCTTTTTATCCCGTGAATTATTTAGAAGTGGGTTTTAAGATTTCTGAATTTATCGATTTCTTGGCTCTCTTTAGCTCTTGATTGCATTTGTAATTTTATTGCTTTTTGTTGAGCTGTGCTTTGCGGTCAGGTATTGATCAGCTTTTGAAAATGTTCAATGCATGCTTGAAATTAATATGTTAATGCCATAGTTATTTGTAGGATTCTATACATAGATAACATATATCAGTTATGTGAGGCCTAATAATTCTGTTGCTCAGATTGTCTCAATTTCTACTTTATTTTGATTTACTTAACCTGTCTTTGAGAAAGGCATGTTAACATTTTCCCACTATGATCTATAATTGTAATTTGTTACCCACTCCACTGTCCCCCTGCCCATTTTTCTGCTTATTTTTGGTTGCATATATTTTGAGGCTATGTTTTTAGATGGATACAGAATCAGAATAATTATGTCTTCCTGGTAAATTTATCATTAAGTAGCCCTTGATCCTTAACAATTTTTTCCCCTTAAATCTGTTTAGTATATATCAGCTTTTCTTTGGTCTGTATTTATCTGGTGTTGTGATCATCACTGTTTATCCAACCAGAATCCTTTATCCCTCTTCCAATAGAACGCTACTTTTGTTCAGATAGCCATCTCTTTCTCACACAGCTAAGTGTCTTAGGTGAAGGCTTGATTGGTCTAAGGGTGAGTCCATTCTGTTTTTCAGCTGATTGATTATAGAGCATAAGGTCCAGTGCTGGCCAAAATGAAGTGTGCGGGTAAATGGCAAGCCTTTGGGGGAAGTTTTATTTTTCTGAGCAAGAGCCCTGGTCTCTTTTTTCCACCTGGATATTGCTGTTTCTGGTATAATACCCAAAAATGCTGCCACCATCTTGTTACAAGCCTAAAAACCAATACAGGGATGTGAGAGCAGAGAGTTGGAAAGGACTGGGGTCCTTCATGCAACCATTTGGCTAATTTTTTTTTACATAACCTTTTAATTTTTTTCCCATTAACTTAGTGTGTTTCTATATTTATCACTGAAAAATCAAGTATAGTCTATGGCCATACCACCTTGAACGTGCCTGATCTCGTCTGAAAAATCAAGTACAAACTAACTATAGAATTACTATTTAAAAACATTCTATAACAATATAATTATGCCTATTATTCCTGCATTATTATTTGTTATTCCTATTTATGTGTTTTGCTTAATAAATACTTCAATTTAGCTTTCCATGGCCAAGAAAAGCTATTGTTTTAGTTTTTATTTGCAACAGAAGTTAAGCATTTCTGCAATTTCTGTGTAAGGTAGTGTACATAAATTACCAGATTTGCAAATGGAAGATTTCCAACTTTTTTTCCTAGGTGGAAATGTGAGGAAATAAAAATTGATACTCCATTATTAATGTATTTTCATATATGTGTATTATACATTAAAATGTATAGTACATATGGTTTTAGGCTGTAACGTGGATGTCTCCTAGGTGAACTACTGGCTTCATTATCAACTGCTTAAAGATGTAACAGTACTACGGAGCTCCACAAACTGTGGCAGGTTAATCTGCAATTACAGTAAAATCTCAAGATTTACTCTGTGGGGTTTTCATGTAAAATCAGAAAGAGATATGTATGCAAAAATATTATATATGAATTTGAAACATTTAATTGAAGAAACAAGTTTGTGGAAACATAAAAGAGAAGTCTATCTATCATTTTTCTATCATCTATTATCAGCGGAAAAAAAAAAAGAAAAACCCACAAAACATTTCATGCTATTTGGTGTGGGTCTTGAGGCTTCAAAAGAACAGTACGAAAAAGAATGAAGACATGGCCCAGTTCCCCTCTCTGTCTTCTTACCAGGTCAGCAATATTCTTCTTGTGTTATTTTAGTCGAATTGCTATTATTTCTATGCTAATCGTTCCTAAAGTCTTAGCTCTGGCTTCAAGCTCTAATTTTATAATTATAAACTAAATTTAAATTTCCACTTGAAATTTTCATTTTCATCTTAAAATAAAAACATCGAAAATGTGACTGATCATTTAGTTACTCCATAGCTAAGATCATCTACCGCATTCTAAATCTCTTCATACTAACACTATTTTCCCATTCTTGGAACTGAAAAATTAAGATTAGCTTTTGGTTCTCTCTCAAGATGACCACTCCTTTCCAGTTAAACACAGAGGTGTTTGAACGTGTCCTAGAAATATTTCTTGGAACGTTGCTGCCTTTCTTCAGCTCCTTAGCATGCCCCTTTATTCACTATAAACTTAATGCAGTTGCTTCAAATATGGTCAACTACATGGTCCACTTCCCTTCTAATGCAATTAACATATCACTATCAAGTATATCTTCTGGAATCTGTTTAATTTTATTTATGCCTTCTTAACAAGTCAATAATTTATCCATAAAATAACTATTTGTATAATTACATTCCTTTTTTCTGAAGTGGTGTTCTGTTAGTTTGTATGTGTCACTTTTCTTCTAGTGCCTTATATCACCTGGTCAAAGCTGAATTGCTTCAGACCTGAACACAGGTTTGTTTGTCTTCTTTTTTTAACTTCTTAAGAGGTACATTCATCCATTTACATTCATTTAATAATATATTTGCTTGTCTTTCATCTTACTTTGCTGTTTTCAACTTTTTTGCAGTTTCTTTTGCTTTTTAATTTTTTGTTATATGCACTTGGTTTTACTAATTTTTTCCTTATAATTTTTTGAAAATTATAATCTTTTTTTCACTCTACAAGCAGGTGTCTTTAAAAATAAAAAAGTTCATGATGTTCAATGTCAGTTTTGTAAAAGCAAAAATTGATGCAATTAAATGGTAGCAAGAATGAAATAAATCATTATACATACAAATACTGAGATATTTATAAGCAACTGAAGTGGCAATATTGATATTCACCTAGAAAAAATTTTCAAGAAATAGTAATAAAAGCATCTGCAAAACTTTTTGTACAGTTGACCTTCCATGACTTCCTACAGTTTGTTCCTATTCCTGTTATATTTAGCAGAAATTCTATTATATTTCTGGCATATAAATGCCACTTTTCCTAGTTTCCACAGCTAGTTCAGGCTTTCTCCTATTTTTATATTTTTTTAGTTCTTTCATTGGCCTGAATGATGGTGTAAAAATTAGTGTCTACATTTCCTGTGACTTCTTTTTTTTCCTTTAGTGTTGTTTGATTCATTCATTCCTTCAATAAATATTAATGACTAGGTGCCAGGTATTTGAGTCTAACTGTAAGACTAAATATTTAAGCTGAACTGATGATTATATAATCTATAAACTAAAAACAGAAGGAAGAGGCTGGAAGATAGAAGGTGTTAGAGATAAAATCACAATAGGGTAGCTTGACTGTGAAAGAATAGGAGAGAAAATGTCTCATTCATGCATTTGCTGTGTTCCAACTGAGTAAGAAGGGTAGTAATTAGAAGAGAGTGCAAGGAAAGTTAGAGATTAGTAAATCTGAAGTTATTTTTTTATTAAAAAATTTAAATGTTTACTTTTGAGAGAGGGAGAGAGAGAGAGAGAGAGAATGAATGTGGGAGGGGCAGAGCAGTAGGAGACGCAGAATCAGAAGCAGGCTTCAGGCGGTGAGCTGTCGGCACAGCGCCTGATGCAGGGCCTGAACTCAGGAACCGTGAGACCATGACCTGAGCTGGTCAGGTACTTAACCAACGGAGCCACCCAGGCGCCCAGCATTATTTTTAAAGTGTGACTCCTACTCTGTGACTTGCCAGGAAAATCCCGCCACGTCAGTACTTCAGAAAACCAATCGCCTTATTTATGATATGTGCCTGTTTCCTCTGTAAAATGGGCTAAAAAATAATAACAACCCTTCTAGGTCGCACCTAAGGATTGAGTAAACGCAGGTAAAATGAGGTAATAATGATATTACTATTATATATATTATAATGATATTATATGTTACTGTATTATAAATAAAGCATATTATGTAACAACATAGTAACATGCCAGGGACACTTATTTTTCATATGTTAGCCCCTCTGATCCTCATGCCACCCTATGAAGTCAGTGTGATTATTCTTATTTCGCAGATGAGGTTTAGAGGCTTACTCTAAACGGTTTCTCTAGGAAAGAATTTTTTTTTAGAAATTTCAAGAACATCAAGACTGGTAATTTTAGGAAAAGACTGAAATTATTTTTTTGGACTGAGCCAAAATTACTGTGAATTTAAGAATAAATGTATCACACATATTTTTATTTTTTGTTTCCAGTTTTTATTTAAATTTCAGTTAATTAACATATAGTGTAATATTGGTTTCAGGAATAGAATGTAGGGACTCATCACTTACATATAACACTCAGTGCTCATCAGAAGTTCCCTCCTTAATACCCATCACTTACCACTTAATACCAAAATAAAGCTGAAAACAATTTCAATACAAATAGTTGTCTCATCTGTAATTATCATCTAAATAAATTCTATTTTCATTCAATGGAACACAATTCATGTTCTCAAGCACAAGAACGTCTGACTCTGTGGAAGAGCGTTTGTGAGAGATGGGATTCATACCCCCCCACACTTAGTAGTACAATCACTGAGTACTTTACAGTACTCATTACACTTTCTCATACACAGAACTGTTGTTTGCCTTTCGGGCAGAAGTGGGAGAGATCCACGCTAAGGTTTACCCCCTGAGAATGTTCTCTAACCTCCCCCGGCTGTTACATGATAGCTTGTTTCTTACTATTCGTCTATGTATTCACCCTAACCAGAGCAGACTAGTAAAGGACAGTTTATTCCTGCTACCCGCCTATCACCTGCACTCCTGAGGCAGGCATTTTACTGGCTCCCTCTACTGCACACCTCTCCACCAAGTACCAGCCTTGTGAGTTGGGTGAGATGGAACTCCCATGTTGTTGTTTGCATAGGACCCAAGGAAATCATCATAAATCCATCCCCTTATTTGGTTCCTCAGGGATGGATACACTTAAACCTAAGGCAACCTATGTTGTCATTACCTGAGTCAGTTCAATCAGCAGGAAGTCCAGACAGCTTGCTCAGTGGCTTGAGGAAATGAAACTCCTCTGAATGGAGTGGAGCTGTGTGAAGGTGTGATGTTTGGAATTGCTGCAGCCCTTTTGTAACCACGAGGGAACCCAGCTGACAGTAAAGACAACAAAACTAGAGGGGACAACCAACATAATTTCACACAATAAAATGCAAACCCTAATGAAAGTTTGCTTGAAGATCATCTATCTTTGGACCTTTGGTTATATGGACCAATAAATTCTTTTTACTTTGAATGCCATTTTGAGTTAGGGTTTCTGCTGTGCAACTAAATGCATCTTAATCAGCGCTTATTGTGGTGCCAGGCAATAGGCTTGCAGAGAAATGTATGAAATCCAGGGCTCATTATTTAGCCAAATGGAAACAGTCAATAATACCTTGGCTTTTATGACTGCAGCTGATTAACTGCTTCCTGATGTCTTTTGTGTCTACCCTACGTTATATTATCTTCCTCACTTTTGATGTGGTCCCTACACATTTGTGCTCCTTCTTTTTGTTCATCCTTGGTGATCTGGCTGGACATCTTTCCTTGGTTCTCCAAATTGACTTTCAGAACTTTGCACAGTTCTGCTTTGCCAGTTTGGCAGGCTGTTCCCTGTCCTGCCCTTCCCATATAGTTTGTTCACCTGCCAAAATTGTTTGTTTAAAGAGCATCCAGCTCTTCTGGACTCCTTTCTTCTCATCAGGTCATGTAGTTGGTTTTTTTTTTGTTTTTTGGGGTTTTTTTTTGTCAGTGCCCTACACTTGCTGAAATTTTGCTTTCCCAGAACTGATTATTTTTCCCTCATCAGCTTCTTTCCTTTTTCTTAGGAAAGGAATTTATTTTTTTATTACTTTCACAGAAGTTTCAATTCTCTTTTAGGTCTTTATTAACTCTGCCCTTATTGAAAATTGAATTAAAAAAAGATTTTTGCCTTCTGATGCATTTTGTAATAAGCAATTATCTCCAGTGTATTTTTAAATCTATTTCACAGTTTGTGGTTGACCCATTTTCTGTAGCAAATATCAGGGAAGTTAGAAACCTGTTTGATCACCACATTGGGGTGTTAGGATTCCTGTCCTCATATAATACTGTAAGGAGTAAAATAAAGCAGATGTAAATGTGTGTTTATATTGTTTGCTAATCTCAAAGGCACTCTAGTAACACATTTTTTTATTTTGTTTTTAAATTTTTTTTTAACATTTATTTATTTTGAGAGACAGAGACAGATCATGAGCAGGGGAGGGGCAGAGAGAGGGACACACAGAATCGGAAGCAGGCTCCAGTCTCTGAGCTAGCTGTCAGCACAGAGCCTGATGCGGGGCTCGAACCCACGAACTGTGAGATCATAACCTGAGCTGAAGCTGGACACTCAACCGACTGAGCCACCCAGGCGTCCCAGTAACACAGTTTTAAAATTAAAAATTAAGTTATTACCATAATCTCAGGAGCCAAAATGATGACTTTTACTTTTTTACACATCTTCTCCCCTGTCCCCCTCACCAGATACACACACGCACACACTGACATGTGTTCTTGAGAAGAAAAACCACAGAGGTTTAAGAGTTGGCTGCAAAGTTGTTCTGAGAGGAGAGAAATGTCTTTTTGGTAAAAAATTTAAGGATCATTTTGATTGTGGAAAGACAGTCTTTAGGATTTTTCCTGGATGGGTTCAGAGTGAGGCAAAGAATGGCTCTATAGAAGTAAGAAGTTGCAATTAATCTGCTAAAATAGCTATAATTATTCCTCATCCCGCCCCTTGCTCGCCATTTGCACATCTCTTTGCAGTGTGACTTTGTAGCTCACTCTTTCAAGTAGAGACCTGTGATGTGCTTTAAATGTAGCAGAAGAGACGGTGTTCCAATTGTTCCTAGGGTTCAAAAAGTGTTGTGTACATTTGCTTGTTCTCTTGGAACCAAGCCCAACCTCCATGTGAATAAACACTGGCTGGCTTACTGGAGGATGAGATACTGCATGGGAGACCCAAGTCGGTACACTGGTCTCAGCAGAGCCTGGGGACACATGAGACCCTGCCTACTAAAAGCAAAGCTAACCTGACTCTTGACGGCAGATGTGCGAGGGTGCCCAGCTGAGTCTAACCCAAAGTGCTGAACAGCAGAGTTACTAGCTAAATAAACGGTTATTTGGAATGGCTTGTGAAACAACAAAAGCTAATTGATACAGAAATATTTAAATCTCCGAGGATAGTGTCATGGGAGGAGGGTGCTGGGAATGGCAGCAGGCTATGGGAAAGAAAAATCCATGATGAGGAAGAAAGAACTCGACAGGGCAGGTGATGTCAGTGAGACGTTTGATCCTGAGAGTGGCTGGGAGACAGAGCTGAGGTTGGTATTACAGAGTAAGCTTTCTTTAGTCCTGCTCTAACCCCGGACTCTTCCGCAAACGACTCCTACTCATGTTTGCCTTGGATGAGTGGTATTTTTCAGAATCAAAGAAAAGGGGTTGTGTTTCCTATCTGTGATCACAAGGGTATGAAGGGAGGAAGGAAAGGGGAGTAGTTGCCAGAAGTAAGAGTTGAGTGAACTGAACATCTAGAGGAAGCAAGCAATGTGGTAGCTTGGAAAGATGTATCCCAACCAAGAATTCCTGGAAATACTGGAAGTTTTGATTTTTTTTGCACTATGTAGGTTCAAGCCAATTTTTTCCCAACCTGAGTGCATAGAGTCACCCCCAAACCAGAGAACTTTCAGCCACCAGGAGCTGAAATCACCAGGTTATACATAGTTTCTATCTATCATACATAATGTTGTGCCTTTCATTTGTTTTGAAAGTGTACGGTTGCTGCCGAAAACATTGTATGGCACAGCAGTTCAGCTCTGGCGTCAGTAAGAAGTCATTTTCATTGCTCCATTGCTAATTTTTCTTTTAATACATCTGAAATCAAAATAGAAATCTGCTCATCAACCCCTGTAAAAAGCCAAGCAATGGCAAAGCAAATGTGAAGTGAGAATGGAATTCTTCGATGTATTTGAAGTAAAGGGAACACTGCAGGCAAGATGTAGACGCAGAACAGTCCAGCATATTTGGGAAAGAGAAACAGTTTAGTTTGGCTGAAGACAGTGGGCAATTGTTTGAAATACCATATGATGTATTTTTCCTCCCTATTATTTCCAGAGTTGGCTTTTTTAATTTGTTTGGTTAGTTGGTTGTTTTGAAAACCCTGGAGCCTTCCCTCCATTAAATGAAGAAGCTGAAGATAATTTTGTTTTTTACATGGAAAGGGAGACTGAACACAACCAGAACAAAGCCCGTGCTCAGCTTTGAGTTTCAAACTAGATTTTTAAAATAAAGTCTGTGGAGAAATAAGATGGCTCAAAAAATTGGACTTTCAAATATTTGGAAGTGCTAGAAAATGAAGAGTGGTGGCCTTTGTGGGGACAGTGACTGGGAAGGGGTATGAAACGGACTTGTGGGGATGTCCCTTCATTGATCTGTGTGGTCTTCTATGGAAGACCGTCTATGGATGTGTTTGTTGTGAGAACATTCACTGAGCTATGCAGTTATATTTGTATAAATAAATAACTCAATGAATAATCAATAGAACAAACTAGACTTTCAAGCAGTAGAAGAATATTTTCTCAAACCTCTTAAAGCAGAGTTTTTATTTAAAGAACCCAAGTTTGGAGAGTTGGCCTCAGAGAAGCACAAAGGATACCATTAGAGAAAGCGCCGGCCATGCAAAGGAGAGTGAATGCCTCTACTCAGGGAGGAGATGTCTGGCAAATGCAAGGAAGAGAAGGGAAAGAGGTTGCCTGCGAGTGCTTCAACCAGTTGGGAATTTGAGGGAAATAAAACATATTATTGAGACCCTGGGCGGGGCCAAGCCTTGGAGAAGTTCCAGTGTCAGCAAAGCACCCTCGAGGAGGATGCCCCAGCACACCTGAGCTGGTGAGCTCAGGGCATCCTCATGAGTCCCCCCTCACAATGCTGTGGTGCTGGGAAGGTGACCAGCTCATCGCCAGTCCTCTCGGAGGGTCCAGCAGCTGCAGAGGTGGGGGGCTCTTGACTAGGGTCCATGGAGGACTCTAGGCATCAGCACAGGTGCCAGAACAACACCTTAAACCCCAGACACACATTAGCAGCCACCACCACCGACATAAGATGCCCAGTGACCATGAGAATCCAGACTGTCGTGGGTGACAGGGAAGCAGGCTGGTGATGAGACAAACAGGGCAACATAACTTAGCTGGAGGTTCCTCCGTGCCGCCCAGGAGTTCCCCCTGCCTAGAAGGTGCCAATGAAGGAAGGAGGTGAGAAAGTGGAGAACACTCAAGAAGGGGGCAAATCCTGAAAAAAGTAGGAGTTAATCCAAAGGAACTATTCTAAATCAAGGGAGGCTAGACACTTTTAATTAGAAAACTCAAAATTTTCAACCATTAGTGGAAAGACATGTAAAAATTAAAGGATGTTACATAAATTTTTACACATTTGAGTTAACATACATGATTTTATTTTGGACCAGAGTCCATATAGACTCTATTTGAAGAATAGTGGGAGAGAAGACTGGGGAGGTAGGTTGAAATCAGAACACTAAAATATTCTTTAAGGGAAGAGAAATCAAAGACATTGATGTCAGTTTTCCTATCTCTGAACAGAAAGGCCAGGACCACATCTGATAATCTTAAAGTAAATTGAAGGGTTTCTCCTGGAGGATATTATGCTAAGTGAAATAGGCCAGACAGACGGACAGAGACTGAATGATTCCACTTCCATGAGGTTTTCTATGACTCTTCTAAAATAGTCAAATTCATAGAAGCAGAAAAACCAGGGGCCAGGGGCTGGGGCTGGAGGGAATGGGAAGATGGTTGTTGGGTATAAAATTTCATGAGTAAGTTCTAGAAACCTGCTGTACAACATACTGCTCATAGTTAACAATACTGTAATACACAATTCAAATTTGTTAAGAGGGTAGGTTTCATGTTAAGTGTTCTTAACACACTCACACATGACGCAAAGAAACTTTGAAAGGTGTAGGATAGGTTTATTACCTTGATTGTGGCACTGGTATCACATAGGTCCAAATTCATCAAATTGCACAGATGAAATAAGTTGCGGTTATTGATATAATAGTTAAAACTCAATAGAGCTGTTTTTTAAAAAAAGTATAAATCGAGACTTTTCCAGCGCTCATAAGAATTCCCCATTCCTTCTCTGGCACATCAGTCCTTTGCCTAAAGGGCAAAAACAGAACTACTCTTTCTCAGGAAATTATTAACAACATTATCCAAAAATGAAAATCTCACACAGCACCATCCAGGGAAAGCTGTGGGGGGCTCACAAGCAGAATCTGCGGGACTGAGAAGATGGACTACAGGTCTTGGCTAGAGCACATCTGTCCTGCACATTTCTCTGATGCATTCCCAGCACTCATAGAGAAGAAAAAGACTCTCCTTTTACACGTACAAGTTTGTGGTTTTAGCTCATAATTAGTTCAGACTAAGAGAATAACCCAAAAAATTAACCTCAGAGATTACGATGTGTTAGCTTGTCTTCTGTCTTATTTTTATTTTTTTTACATGTTTATTTATTTTGAAGAGAGAGAATCAGAGCATGAGCAGGGAAAGGGCAGAGAGAGAGGGAGACACGGAATCTAAAGCAGGCTCCAGGCTCTGAGCTGTCAGCACAGCGGAGCTCAAACCCATGAACTGTGAGATCATGACCTGAGCCAAAGTCGGACACTCAACTGACGGGGCCACCCATGTGCCCCACTTGTCTTTTTTTTTTTTTTTTCAAAATCAGCATCCTCAACTGTTTGTTGCTTCAAACAAGACAGTAGAACTTAATGTTCTACACCTTGCAAGTGAAGGTTGGGAACAACCACCACCGCTTTAAAAAGCGACACATATCCTTCGAGGCAAAACCGGGGTCTAATTGTGAGATCTTCCAGTTGTGTGCACAACACTCAAGCCATACGAAGGTTTGGTGGCGGTACCATTTCTTAGTAGTGGAGGGGTATAAAGCAGGAGGGGACAGTGTGTAGAAGCAGAGAGCAGCATTTGAAAGCAGTCAGGAAACCCATCTCACTGTCTTGACAGGCCTCTTTGCATGTATGTAAGTTTGGTTTGCGTCCACCATGCAAATTGCACAGATTCTCACGGCAGCTCCCACCAAGGAAAGAGCTCTGACAGCTCCAGCACAAACATTTCCAGGGCCTTCAGCCTCCTTTTCTCTCTGAAAGTGCAGTATTGTACACAGTAGTTGCAGAAAAGTCATGATAGCCCCTTAGCACAACCGAAACACAGTGGAACTTAGGAGAGTTATGTTCATTTTTTAAGGCCTTTTGGTACTATTAGTGGCACAGTTGCAAGACCTTATTATTTTTCCAAAAGTACGACTATATCTTCTTAAAAGCTTAATTTGAACTCACTGAATCACACACTGAGAAAACTTGGCTCATTCAGAATTTAAAATATACTGAATTTACTGAAGCAGCTTGAGGGGATTCTTTGTCTCTGAGTCAGTGACCGTGAAGCTGGTGGAATGCTTACAGAACAGAGTTCCTTCTAGAGAGACTGTGTAAGTGTATCTCAAGTCTGCTGACTCTGCTGGTAAGGATGCCCCAAACTACCTCTTCGATTATAGATTTGGTTAGGTTTTAAAAATAACTGTACCTAATTCAGCAATTCCATTCCTGTGTATATACCCAAAAGAACTCAGAGCAAGGACTTGAACAGATATTTATATGGCCATGTTCATAGCAGCAGTATTTACAATAGTCGATTGACAGAAACAACCGCAGTACTCATCAGTGGGTGAATGGATAAACAAAATGTGGTCTATAAATAGAGTGGAATATTATTCATCCATGAAATGTTAGGAAATTCTGACACATGCTGCAACATGGATAAGCCTTGAAGACAGAAGCCCAAATACTGTATGACTCCACTTACATGAGGTTTCTAGAGTGGTCAGATTCAAAGAGCCAGAAAGGAGAATGGTGATTCCCAGGGCTGGGGGAGGGAGGAGGTTGGGGAATTATTGTCTAATGGATACGGAGTTTCAGTTTGGGATTCTGAAGATGGGTGGTGGTGATGTGAACAATGTGAACGAACTTAATGCCACTAAACTGTACATCAAAAAATGGCTAAACTGGTAAATTTTGTTATGTATATTTTACCACAATAAAAACATTTAAAAATAATTGTACCCAAGGGGCCCCTGGATGGCTCAGTCAGTTAAGCGTCTGACTCTTGATTTCAGCTCAGGTCATGACCTCATGGTTTGTGGGCTTGAGCCCCACACTGTGGGGAGACTTCTTGAGATTCTCTCTCCCTCTCTCTCTGCCCCTCAAAACAATTGTACCCAAAATATAATGCTGACTACAGCTTTAAAGATGGATTGCACTGAAATTAATTCAAATTTTAATCTGAATTTAAAGAGTCATAGGCCAATAGAAAGAGCATGACTCTGAGAGATCAGGAATGGAAAAAATCACTCAGACAAGATGGCTGATGGTCTGGCATAACTCAAAAGAAATAATGAAAGTTCATGTAAATTAAATCAACAGTGCTGATAAAAGAACCCCCTTAACCTAACCAAATGGATAGACTAAGTCTTATCTAGCATGGTATCCCTTAGCCATATGTGACTAGTGAACCCTTTCATTGTGGCTGGTCTGAAGTGAATTATGCTATAAATGTCAAACATGCATCAACTTCAAAGATTTAGTGAAAGAGAAAATGCAATGTATCTCAATAATTTTTAGATTGATTAAATGTTTAAATGATAATATTTTGGATGCATTGGGTTAAGTATGTTTTTTTATTTTTTTAATAGTTTATTGTCAAATTGGTTTCCATATAACACCCACTGCTTCTCCCCACAAGTGCCCCCAACCATGACCATCACCCCCTCCCTCCCTACCCCTTTCCCTTCAGTCCATGGTTCATATTCAGTATTCAATAGTCTCCCTTGATCTGTGTCCCTCACTCTCCCCTGCTCTCTTTCCCACTTCCTCTCCCCATGGTCCCCTGCCAGGTCTCTCCTGTTAGACCTATGAATGCAAACATATGGTATCTATCCTTCTCTGCCTGACTTATTTTGCTTAGCATGACACCCTCGAGGTCCATCCACTTTGCTACAAATGGCCATATTTCATTCTTCCTCATTGCCATATAGTACTCCATTGTATATATATATACATCTTTTTAAAAAATATTTTATTGTCAAATTGATTTCCATACAACACCCAGTGCTCTTAAAATTTCATGTTTTCTTTTAACATTTTAATAGGGATAAAAGAAATTAATTTTACTTATATTTATGTGTTTGTTTATGTATTTGTTACCTTAAAATTTAAAAAAATATTTATTAAATTTTTTAAATTTATTTTGAGAGAGACAGAGAGAGTGTGAGTGGGGAAGGGGCAGAGAGAGGGGGAGAGAAAATCCCAAGCAGACTCCACAGTCAGTGCAGAGCCCGACATGGGGCTCAAACACACGAAACCATGACATTATGACCTGAGCTGAAACCAACAGTCAGATGCTTAACCAACTGAGCCACCCAAGCGCCCCTGTATTTATTACCTTTTTAAATGTTTGTTTGTTTATTAAGGAAAAATGTCTACACCCAACATGGGGCTGGAACATGACCTCAGTATCATGAGTCGCAGGCTCTTCTGACTGAGCCAGCCAGGTGTCCCTATATTTGTTACTTTTTTATTGAGATATAATTGACATACATTTGTTAGTTTTAGGTATGCAACATGATTATCTAATATTTGTTATGCTGTGAAATGATCACCTCAGTAAATCTTGTTAACATCCATCACCATAGTTACAAAAAGTTTTTTCTTGAGATGAGAATTTTAAGGTCTTCTCTCTTAGCAACTTTCAAATACATAATATAGTATTGTTAACTGTAGTCCCTATGTTGTACATCACAATCTCATGATTTACTTATTTTATAAATGGAAATTTGTGCCTGTTGAGTCTCTTTATCCATTTTCCCACCCATTCCCTCTGCTTCTGGGAACCACCAATCTGTTCTCTTTATCTATGAGCCTGGGTTTTTATTTTGTTGTTTAGAGCCCACATATAAGTGAGAACATATGGTATTTATCTTTCTCCATCTGTCTTGCTTCACTTAGCATAATGGCCTCAAGGTCCATCCATATTGTCACAAATGGCAAGACTTCATTCTTTATTTTATGTTCGTATTGTATACACACACACACACACACACACACACACACACACACACACACCACCACCACCACCACCACCACTTTCTTTATCCATTCATCTTAAGTTGGTTCCATATCTTGGGTATTATAAATAATGCTGAAATGAATATGGAGGTGTGTATGTCTTTTTGAATTGGTGTTTTTGTTTTCTTCAGATAAATACCCAGAGGTGGTAGTTCTATGTTTTAGAACTACCAAAGTGGTGGGACCAGTTTATATTTCCAGTAAACAGTACATGAGGGTTCCCTTCATGTTCTCACAAATATGTGTTGTCTTTTTGATATTAGCCATTCTGACAGGTGTGAGCTAATATCTCTATGTGGTTTTGATTTACATTTCCCTGATAGTCATGTTCAACAGAATAATTAAAAAGACACAGTTGCTTGTCTTTTATTTCTATGGAACCACACTGCTTTGGAGGGGCACTTCCTAGTATAACAGAATAGAGGTAGAGTTCATTTCATGATCATGGGTCATGTTACTTTTAAGACTTTGTCAGTTCTGCCAATTTTTTCTTAACATTTTTTTCTCATACATGTTCCTTTCTATTCCTATACCCTAGTCTTGGCCCTTTGCACTTTTAAATTAGATCCCATATAAAGTGATTATTGGTTTCATTTCCTCTCTTATAATCTATTCACTGTACCCCTACCTATTAACTTTTAGTAAACCCTTGAATAGATTTTTTTCCTATGCTCAAAACCCAGTGATTACAGTCTGGGGAGTTTGTGGAGTCTCTGGATTTTTCCAGAAATTCTGAATCCGTAGGTTGGGTGGGGCCCAGACTTTGCATTTTAACAGGTACCCCAGACTGTCTTACACAGGAGGTCTGAGGAACATTGGCATGTAGGACTTAGCTCAGAGCCTTCAAGGCTCTTTTTACCTTCTTAATCTGGTTAGTCCAATCTGTCTGAGGACGAATGCGAAACATCTATATCTAGAGAACGTCTGGAGGAAAACAGGCTTCTGTCCCGAGCAGCTTTGATACTTGCCTAATTGAGGCCCTAGAGAAGTCTCCAGCTCTGGTATTCCATGACCCTATGCTTACCATTATGATTACCTACAACCTCAGAGTGATTTTCCAAGCTTCTGTCTGAATTTGAGGAAGTCAGTCTCTTCAGTACTGTACTTCATAGTGCTGATATCATAACATGAATCCATATAGACCAAGATAGGTTTGACATGTGCCCTTTTGCACAAATTATTTTCTTGGGTTTTCTATTGATTAGCTCCAGGCATCTCTAGGGATGCAAATATCAGGATTTAATCAAATGAACTCTCATTCCAATGGAAAAAGATTATGATGCTGCACATTTGCAAACCATATCTAGTTCACAGATCATTTTGATTTTTCTACACATTTGCTGTTGCTGACTGTATCTCATAAAAATTTTTATCTTAAAGCCTTAATCTCCAGTCTCAAAATTTGGAGATAGCCTTTTAAGGAGGTAATTAAGGTTAAATGAGGTCCTAACAGTGGGGTCTAATCTCATTGGGGTAGCGTCTGTGTAAGAAGAAGAGCCACAGAGACTGGTCTCTCTTTGTGTGCACACAGAGGAAAGGCCATATGAGGACACACAGCAAGAAGGCATTTGTCTGTAAGCCAGAGAGAAAGGCCTCATACCTGCTGGCAGCTTGATCTTCCAGCCTCTAGAACTGTGAGAAAATAAATGTCTGATGTGTAAGTCACTCGGTCGGTGGTGTTCTGTTACAGCAGCCCTAGCAGACTGATACAATAGCCAATATTTAAAATTTGGGAGATTGCCTGTAAAAATCTGGATTTCTCTTGAGAAGTTTTAAGATTGGCAACAACTGGCTAGAGATGAGGCATAATTTGTCTGCACTCTCTAGTTCTCCAGTCTCCAAGAGTCCCTTTGTTTCCCAGACACGAAGGCTAAAGGTCAGTTGCCAATTGTTACTATTATTTTATTTTTTATTCATTTTTAAATTCCAGTATAATTAACATACAGAGTTTCATTAGCTTCAGGTGTACAATATAGTGACCCCACACTTCCACACATTACCTGGTGCTCATCATGACAAGTGCACTCCTTAATCCCCATCACCTATTTTTCCCATCCCCCCAGACCCAATATTATTTGAAAAACAACAACATATCTAGCTCATTATACTCATTTATGTTACTTGCCTAACGTTTAGTTTTATAATCACTAATGTAACATATCTACTGACAAAGGTCACTTTGCAAAAGGATATGCATTTAACTGTCCACACTCTCTGAACTTCATTTTTGATATATGGTCATTCTCTGTGAGCAACTCAACAAACTATAGATTCTTCAAGCTTCTATGAACCATACTAATATCACTAATATACCTTTCAATCACTAAAATAAATTGGGACATAAATTTAAACTAATGACAACTCTGAACATCATGAGCCAATTATGTAATTTGCAAAGGTGATTTTTATCAACTAATAAATCAGGGTGGCATGAACTGGCAGAAGAAAAGCTCCTTTTGGTCTTGACAGATGCAAATAGAGAATGTTATTTTTACTTGAAAACTTGAAAATAATAGGTTGAGAGTATAATGATTCCATATGTTACATGATTCCAGTCCAGCCATGACAGTTGTGCATTGAAAACATATTGAAATATTAACTTTACATCTTGCATTTATAGAAATTAAAACATAAAACATTTTGAGAGGCAGAATATGTAATAACCATTTGTCAAAGAAAGTGGGAACAGAAACTGGAGTCACAGAGATATGAGTGGAGAGAGAAAAGGAAAACAATTATTGAAAGGCAAGAAAATTTAATCTAACAATTAGAGCATAAAAGAATAGCACACAAAAAAAGACCAAAAGTCTATGATAGTCTACTGCATTTACTTATCGGTGGGCGCCATGTTGTTGGGACTGTGTTTCTAGTAGATTTATTCAGGCAAAGTATATTAGTAAATTGCAGTATTGTTCATCTTAGGTATCTATAATGGAGTAGACAAATTAATGGATCAAAATCATTCTTTTCAAAAAACAATGTTTTATGAAGCAATCGATCAATGACCTTTTGAGTTATTTCATTTGTGGGCTTCCTATGTGCTTGGAACTAGAATTTATCTGCTTAATTTATAAAAACCAAATGATGAAATGTTCATAATTTACGATGGGCCACTCCAGTATGTATCGGTTACACTGTACTGTTAATTATGTGTAGTTAAAAGCTATTGCAAATGTGCATGTTGAAGATTACAAATATTTCAGTAGTGGTTTAGGTGTTGAAGATACAATTCTTATTTTGTCAAAACAACAACAACAACACAACAACAACAATTCTGCTCATTTATTTTATCTATGGGTTGTGTATCCCATTTGTTAACTTAGGACCTCTCTTTTAAAGTTAGTATTAGGAAGAATGTCTGCCTTAGAAGTTTCCAAATAATAAAAAAGTAAAATTAATTAGTAGTGTTTTTACTGACAGAATGCCATTCATGTTTATCGTGAATATATTAGAAAACACAGATGAGTAAAGAGAAAACAAAAATCATTCTTATTGCACCATTCAGATATAATCTTTGGTTTAATCACAGTTTGGTGTATTTAAGTTGTGTTTCTTCCATTGTGACTACCTACATGTATATACTTTTCTAAAAATGTGCACACATTGTATATATATAGAGCTTCAAAACCTGCTTTCCAATTTAACAATATTTTACAGAAGGCTTTCTATGTCATTACCTAGCATTCTACAACATGTTTTCATTGTATGGCTAGACCATCATTGAATTAAACAAAGTTTTCCCTAAAATTTGTACCATTATAAACAATGATGTGGTGAATACTCTTGTGGGATAACTCTTGGGCACAATCCCAAAGGCACTGAAAATTATGATGCTTTTGGTGTGCATTGCCAAATTTCCCTGGCAGTATGATCACGCCCATTTAGATAGACCCTAGTATATGAGATTATCTGAGATTATCAGTACAATTCTGTACTTATTGTATCGTATCATATCATATCATGTCATATTTTATTGTATTTTTTTTAACTAGGCTTCACAGCCATCACAGAGCCCAATGTAAGGGCTTGAACTCATGACTCTGAGATCAAGACCTGAGGTGAGATTAAGTCAGATGCTTAACTGACTGAGCCACCCTGGTGCCCCTCCTGTATTTTAAATGAGGTCACAATTAGGAAGTACTTAATATAGTGTATGCATATATTAGTATTATGTACAATTTGGTTCCCTTTCCACTCCAGTCTCATTGAGGGACAGAATTCTACTTTCTACAATTGAGTACATGAGAAAGTGGTTTTTTTGGGGGGCATTTAGTGTATATGAGACAGGAAGGTTCTTAAGTAAGTAGATTTCCTTATTGTTTTCACTGAATTATAGGAATAAACATAGCCTATTCCATCCCAAGTCACTGTGAAATGAGATTAAACATCTTGATTTGTTTGGACTGTGAAATTATCTTTTAAACCTAATCCCATCCGGTAAAAGAAAATGAAGAGATTTACTCAACCATCTCAGTTGTCTGTTTATCAACAACTGAGATTCTCATTTTCCTAAATGGAAATAAATTTTCTGAATATTTTGTATCTAGTCTCTCAATTCCATGCACATGCCTTAGAGAAGCATGATGATAAGACCAAAATCTATCAAAATAACAGGATTTACAATGCTATCCTCTAAGAAAACCAACCTTCTGTTAACTGTCAGAACCTAAGAAAGTTTGAAAAAGAAACAAGTTATTTTTGTGCATGTCATCCTGATAGTAGCAAAAGAGCATTCACTATGAATAGCAGACTGATCATGGCAGGGATTTCTAGAAAGAAGCACTGCAAACCATATACAGTGGGAGATCAAAGAATATCTACTTAAAATTCCTTCCACCTTGGAACTCCTTTCAAACCGAAACAGCTGGCTATCACCAAGAGTGTACTGGCTTCCCAAGATGTCCTGGGGAAGACTAAAACCTAAAAATAAATAAATAAATAAATAAAAGAACTGTTGCTGAAAATTTATAACGAATTAATGTTACCAGCTTTAAATAGCAGAAAATAAATATAACACAAAAATCACTTAAAACTAATGAAAAAAAAATCAGTGCCATTGCAGCATGTAGTAGCAAAGAAATGGTGTGACTGTCCCCATCTTTGTTCTCTGATAGCTGTGAGCACCTTCACTATCTTTGACATTTTCCTAGTAAGATCAGAGTTTTCTGTTATGACATTTCGAAAACACACTTCCACAGAGCCAAAAACTGACCCTTAAATTCAGTTTCTCATTTGTAGTACCTAAGGATACCAACTTTCCGGAGTTTAAGAATTTTTAAAAATTCTTAGAAACAAAACATACAAGATGATTTTCAGGTTAATTTCCTTTATCTGTTTCCAAGTGCTTAGCTTCTTTTAAAATGGCACTGTTACTTTTCCCCTATGTATTTATTAACCATAAAAAACAAAAACTTCCAGCTTTCTTCTACAAGCATAGTGTAAATGAACAATCCTTCTTTACTATCACTCATCCAATATTTTTTGTGTTGCAATCGTTTACCTGATACTTCCCTTCGCTCCTAAGATCCACTAATTCCAAGAATATCTTGAAATCCTAAGACAGTGGTGAAAGCTTCCTTTAGTACAAAATAGAATAATGTTATTTATTTTCTATAGCTGTCATAATCTATGATTTCTAGAGGTATTTTTTAATGTTTGTGAAGCACAGCTAAATGGTAACTTTAACATTAGAAGTGTGTTGCTAGTTAAAGATTTATATTATTATTTAAATTCAATTCTTAGTTGGCATTGATAGCATTGCCTTGTTCCTATTATCCTCTTTTATAACCTCCTCTGAAAAGCAGGGAAGATGAGTTGGTGTTTTACAAAACCTTAAAATTCTCAGAAACATCTTTTTAGCAGAGAATCTATCACTAGTATAATTTTTCATCCTGTATAGGCTTTTCATTTCATACAAATTATTTACATTTAATTCAATTAAGTTTATGATCTTCTCCCAATTAGGAAAAACATAGACAGTACTTAATATTTTTTTAATAAAACCACCTAGTCTGCTCTTCACAGAATTAACTGAGATTGCCAGTTTATGGAGCTGGTACATCCAAAGCTATTTTCCTGGCTGTATCAGATGCATGGGGCAGTGAGTTCCCAAACATTTCGGCGCAGCGAGGTTACATGTGCGATTCTTTTAAGTGGCCTCTAACGTTTCCACAACCTGATAAAATGCTGTTAATCTTTTGTGGCCATTAAAAAAAAAAAAAAGGACTTTGTGTGCTACAAATGAGTTCAGAAATTCCAGGCAATTTTACGTGAAGTAATAGTATCCTTACAGCAGCGTAAATTAATTCTTCAATAAAAGTGTTGGTCAGTCTTATGAGGGAAATAAAACGTATAATTGTTTATGCTTTGTAAGCCCCAAAGTAAAAATCCTGCTCATTGCTTATGTTTTTGTGATTTGCATTATCTGGTACAGTGACAGTTACACATGATCTTTTCCGATGTTCGATCGTATTTAGGAGAAATCGGCAATGACCTTCGGATGCTCTCTCTAGGTCCTGCTACTCAAATCTAACTTCTGTTTAATAACAGTTCGTGAAATCACCACGTCTCCCTAGAGCTCTCCCGTGGGTTGCAAGTGATCAAACAGACAACACTAAAATGACAGAACAATGAGATAGATTTAACAGAAAGCGAATTCTAAAGACATGCGGGAATGACTATAAAACTGCACACCAGGAGGAAGGCCAAACCTTTTATTAAAATCATCCCAAATACAAAAGCCTCACCAAAATAGGTTTCTGTACCGTCTACCTATATTCTCAAATTCCTGGAAAATTATCACAAACTTATTGGCTTTACATTTCATTACATGGCATATCCCAAAAATGTTAAATAGAACAAAAATATCTATGCAATTTTTGGATCAACAGCACCCTTTGATATTTTTAATTACTGTCTTTTCATCCAGACATTTATGTTTGTAAAGGATTTGCTAATAAATGTTTCGCAGTCTAGGCTTCCTGACAGTGGGACTGACATGTTCTCTGTCATGTAAAATTTGGTAGCTTGTTCACCTTTCAAGTGTATCTTGCCTTTTCGGTAGCAAGAGCCAGTCTGCGGATGTTGGATATACAGCCAGCTGCAGCTTCCTGGAGGTCCTGGTCAGGGGACCCGACCATATGCAGCAGAAGCTGTCACATGTAAAAGGGGAGGAGGGTAGGGGAAACAAGTATAAAACCATTAATCTCAAGGTGTAAGGTTAGGCTTTGAAAACAACTTTAAATATTAAATGTTTTTAAAAGTCCCCCCCAAAAGAAAAAGTACAAGAAATTCCATTTAGGCAAATGCAAATATAAATGCTACTTCACCAGAGGCAAGGATTTCTCATGAAATGCTCACTATAGTTATTTTCTGTAGATGAGCTAGACCAGTTTCTCCCTCCTTCGGTTGGTCTTCTAACTGCTATGGATTCGGCTTTGAAATTTCTGTTACATTCTTTCTGGCTTTTTTTGCCTCACAACAGCATACCATGCCTAGACTATTAGTGCATACCCTTAGAGTTAATTTCTCTAAATTCCAACCCATCTGATCATGTCACAACCTAATTATGTCAATCCCCTAATTGCACTGACTCCCAGTGTTAAATAACCAGGGTCCAGTCGGTTAACTTGTCCTTAAAAAAAAAAATGTTTTTTTAAATGTTTATTTATTTCCAAGAGGGAGAGACAGAGTGTGAGCAGGGGGGAGGGGCAGAGAGAGACACATACACAGAATCCGAAACAGGATCCAGGATCTGAGCTGTCATCATAGAACCAGACATGGAGCTTGAACTCACAAACTGTGAGATTATGACCTGAGCCAAAGTCAGACACTTAACTGAACCACCCAGGTGCCCCTGTTAACTTGTCCTTTAAAGGACTTTTGTGCTCTGGCCTCAGTTTACCTTTCTAGCCATTCATCTTTCTCCTGCTTCATCTCCAAGGTCACACACTTCCCCACTTCTTTTGCTTTGCTTGATGCTATCCTTGTATCTAAAAGGCCCTCTCATTGTCTTCTCTGACTTTCTAAATTTTACCTATTTTTCATTACTCAGTTAACTTTTCCACAAAGCCTCCTCTGATTTCCATCAAATAAAATGGCATTTCTCACCCATCAGAACTCTCCTAGCAGTTTACTCAAATGCCTCCTACTAATAACTTCCCGTTTATACTTAAAGTTTTGTTTTTTACTTATTTAAGTAATCTCTACACCCAACATGGGGCTCAAACTCACAGCTCTGAGATAGAGTCACATATTCTTCCAACTGAGCCAGCTAGGCACCCCTCTGCCTTCTCTTTTAAACAGATTATGTTTTCTGGATTAATGTTTTCTGTCCTTCTTTAGGTTGTAAACTCTGAAACTTACAATACCATATCGTGTCTAATACTTAGACACCCAATAAATGTCAAATAAATGAATTAGAACTTTAAAAATCTATCAATTATAATTTCAATGAGTAGTTTTGACAAAGGATTTGAAAATCTGAGTTGTATATTTTCTACACAGTAGCATTTGAGTACAAATGTTGACAATGACAGAAAATAGGGATGACTTGATAAGCAAAGAAATACTATAATGAAAAGTATTATGAAGCATCTTAAATATGGAGGGTTTAGGGGTTGGGTTTTTATTCCACAGGTAATAAAAGTGTTATTTAAAAACTTTAATCAGGAGAGTGGCATGGTCATATTTGTGTTTTACAAAGATTTTCCTGGTACTATACAGAATATGGACTATAGAGAAAAGAAGTGGAAGGGTCCTGTGATGCTTTAGGCCAGAGATGATGAGGATTGAATACAGCAGGCCTGCGGCGTAGTGTAGAATGGCGTAGGCCACAATGAATTTAGGGGGAATCTGGGGTCTAAACCATTCAACAAATGGCCCAAGGATAGCTATTTATCCAAATAGAAGAAAATAAAAACGGTAATCTCATATCATACATACACATCATGTCCAGGTGGACTAATTTTTAAGAAATGAAATTTTTAAGAAATGTTTATTTGTTGGACCACGTGGGTGGCTCAGTCAGGTGAGTGTCTGACTTGGGCTCAGATCATGATCTTGTAGTTTGTGAGTTAGAGCCTCACCCTCTTCTGGGTTCTGTGCTGACAGCACAGAGCTTGGAGATTGCTTTGGATCCTGTGTCTCCCTCTCTCTTTCTGTCCCTCCCCCACTCATACTCTTGTCTCTCTCTCTCTCTCAAAAAGCATTAAAAACATTAAATTAAAAAAAATTTAATGTTTGTTTATTTTTGAGAGACAGAGACAGAGCACAAGCAAGGCTGAGGCAGAGAAAGAGGGGAGATACAGAATCTGAAGCAGGCTCTAGGTTCTGAGCTGTCAGGAAAGAGCCTGATACAGGGCTCGAACTCATGAACTGCAAGATCATGACCTGAGCTGAAGTTGGATGCTTAACAGACTGAGCCACCGAGGCACCCCATTAACATTTTTAGGTGTTTATTTACTTTTTATTTAGAGAGAGAGATAGAAAGCAAGTGGGAGAAGGGCAGAGAGAGAGGGAGACAAAGAATCCCAAGCAGGCTCTGCAGCTATCAGTGCAGAGCCCGATGCAGGATTCAAACTCACAAATTGTGAGATCATGACCTGAGCTGAAACCTAGAGTTGGATGCTCACCTGACTGAGCCACCGAGGTGCCCCATGGATTAATGATTTAAATAAGAAAGAAAAAAATATATAAAAGATTTAGAAGGTTGTAGAAGAGAAAACCCTGAATGAATTGAGGTACTGAAGGATGTTTGGCTTCTCAGGTCCTTGACCTCCTTGTTGTCCGTGATCTTCACCACATTTCAGCCTCTTGCATCCAGAGTCACACATCTTTAACCTCTCCCTTCTACTTATTCCTTCCCATCATCATTTAAACCATGTCCCCATACCTTAACCTCCCCACTCCCATGCCCTCACCACCATGCTGACTCCTTTTCTTCTCTTCATTGCCAGATTTCTTTAAAGAGTTGTCTGGATTCACTGCCTCCAGTCTTAAATTCTATTCAACCTATACTAGGTTGGCTTCTGCCTTCAGCTCCTCATTGAAACAGCCCTCTCAAGGTCATCAAAAACTTTCATCTTGCAAAGAAGAATAGACACTTTTGATACCTCTTATTTGACTCCTTAAATAGTGTTTGATATAACTGACCACTTTCTCCTCTTTAAGATGGTCTATGTCATTGGCTTCTTATATCAGACTGTCCTTGTATCCATTTGTCCTCACCTTCTGGCTCTTCAGTGATGGCTCCTTCTCCCCTTCCCCTCCATAAGTTGTTAGAGTTCCTTAGAACAAATTCCTTTTTTGTCTTCTGTTTTCTCTCCCTTGAGGGTTTCATTCACTACCTGCCTTCAAATATCATTTATATGGAACCATCTTGTCAATTTATGTCTCTACTTCAGAATCTTCTGGAGAGCACAGTTCATATCCAGTTCTTCTTAGACATCTCCACTAGGCAGTCCCACAACTTTCTCAAACTTAATATATTATAGATGAAGATTGTTTCTATGTAAACCTGGCTCCCCCCAACCAGTATTCTCCTGTGTCAGTGAAGATATCACCAGTTAGTTTCTCAAACCAGAAATTTCCTCATCTTACACTCATTCCCACCTCATCTCCCCTGCACTCCATCCAACAATTATTGTATCTTTTTTATTCAACTGCCTACACTTATTCCAAAGTCATTTGCTTCTATTGCCACTGTTACCACCCCTGTAAAGCCTACAGCAGACTCCCACTGTCCTTGCATGCTCTCTTGCCTGGCCTGCAATCAATCAATGTAACACTGCATCCAGAGTAATGTCCTAAATTGTGAAGTTCACCAACAAGGGGCAAAATTCTAGAGAAACAAAGGGAATAAGACACAATCTTTGGTGATTCAATAAGCTATTAGGTGAGGTGGCTCTAATGCTTTGGTGGCCTACATAAACAAATCCAAGCCTAAACTGCGGTCAACACACTTGAATCTAAGAAAATGAAACAAATAGCCAACTAGGCGCTCCCAGATAAGGCATTTGCCTACATTATAGCCAATCAAATAATTTCCTTGCTTTGCTTCAGTGTCTTCTTTATTAAAAACCTTCCCTTAGCTTCTGGTGGTGGAGTCCTCTAAACCACTTATTTATTTATTCATTTGTTTATTTACTTTTAAATTTTTTACAGTTTATTTATTTTTGAGATAGGGAGACAGTGCAAGTGGGGGAGGGGCAGAGAGAGAGGGAGATGCAGAATCCAAAGCAGGCTCTAGCACAGGCTGTAGCACAGAGCCTAATGCGGGACTCAAACCCATAAACCATGAGATCATGACCTGAGCTGAAGTCAAATGCTTAATTGACTGAGCCACCTAGGTGCCCCCCTAATCACTTTTAGTTCGGTGCTGCCTAGTTTGAATCATGCCTCAGTTTATCTTTTAACAATGTTAGAGTGTTTCTCCTCAGCATTACTCAATAATTGAGGTGTAAGATGGAAAAAGTAAGTTGTGGGACCACAAATCATTTGAATAGCTATACAGTACAAGCTGAGCTCGGAGGGAAGTATAAACAGAAGGCTACTGATAATCTGGGATATTGTCTGGAAGAATTGGGAAGGGAGATCTTTGTGAAGTACAAAGACAGTGTTAGAGGAATTGAAACTCAGGAAGAAGTTGAAAAATAGTACATTAGTGTATGAGAATGGATTGTATGGAGTTCTGGGCTCTCTATTCTATTCCATTGGTCCATGTGTCTGTTTCTGTGCCAATACCGTACTGCCTTGATGATGACAGCTTTGTAGTAGAGGCTAAAGTCTGGGATTGTGATGCCTCCCGTTTTGGTTTTCTTCTTCAATATTACTTTGGCTATTCAGGGTTTTTTGTGGTTCCATGTGAATTTTAAGATGGTTTGTTCTAGCTTTGAGAAGAATGCTGGTGCATCTTTGATGGGGATTGCATTGAGTGTGTAGATTGCTTTGGGTAGTAATGACATTTTCACAATGTTTATTCTTCTGATCCATGAACAGGGAATGTTTTTCCATTTCTTTGTGTCTTCTTCAATCTCTTTCAGAAGTTTTCTATATTTTTGCATCCTTGGTTAGGTTTACTGCTGGGTATTTTATGGTTTTTCACGCAACTGTGAATGGGATCAGTTTCTTGATTTCTCTTTCCGCTGCAGAACTGGGCCCACAAATGTACAGCCAATTAATTTTTGACAAAGCAGGAAAGAGTATCCAATGGAAAAAAGACTGCCTCTTTAGCAGGTGGTGCTGGGAGACCTGGACAGCAACATGCAGAAGAATGAAACTAGACCACTTTCTTACACCACACAAAAATTAACTCAAAATGGCTGAAGGACCTGAATGTGAGACAGGAAACCATCAAAACCGTTGAGGAGAAAGTAGGAAAAAACCTCCTAGACCTCAACCACAGCAATCTCCTACTTGACACATCCCCAAAGGCAAGGGAAATGAAAGCAAAACTGAACTCTTG